>NW_028301713.1:7575757-7878787 GCF_037042655.1 Diuraphis noxia | reverse complement strand
AGGATAGAAAGAGAGAGAATGGGTGAGAGAATGGAAATCTCGCTCGACAAGCGGGCTCGTTACCGCGACGAAGCGCACGCGAATAAAAGTGGTCTTGATTGAGTGGTGCCGCCGTCGACTTAAACGAACCGTGTTAAAAAGTTTACAGACGTGGAGGTATAAGGGTTAGCGTGTTAGGCAATGAGGGGGAGGATAGGAGAGAGCGCAGTTGTATACATATAGAGGAGAGGGCAGGAGCGTACGCGATGGTAGAGAAAAACGCAATACGTGGTTCGTTTATATTAAATTATTATTATTATTATTATTATTATTATTTAAATAAATATAAAGTACTTTGCCACCAGCATTCGTATAAAAATAAATACGCATCTTGATTAAAATATATGTATAAATTTAACCAAACCCAACGAGGTATCGAAATTTAAGCTATATATTATGATACAAAAAAAAATTACAAAAAGTTTATTTATTATATGATATTTGATTTCGGAAAAAATATCAAAGAACGTGCAGCCACGACTGTATATCGTTGTCATAATATAGGTAAGATTAGATAATATATTAGTGAAAATATTGTGCTGAAAATTTGAAATCAAACTGCTTATTTATTTACACCAAAAACGATAGCGCAAATTCAAGAAAATAAGATGGTATCATCCTCACATAACACTCTTTTAATTGCATAACAAATATTAGAGGTCAATTATTAAAAGTTCAAAAATTTAAAATTGGAATACAGTCATAACTAAAGGAAAACAATGGGGTGTATCACCCTGTGTAGTAATAACAACGATCAGACTCAGACAGCAAAGTTTAACCATGATTGAATCCTAAACACAATGTATAGGTACTTACGTCATAGGGATCGCATAAAGTGTATAAATAAACGATGATAAGGCCGAAATGGAAGTACTTTTATCCGAAAACAACGTTGATACCACGCATACAATGGAAGCCTATACCCATTATTATTATGATGTAAAAATTTAGAATTTTTTTTTTATTATTTTTGATTTCAAAAAAATAATATCAATAGCAAAATCCATTCGTTACAAATGGTTAAGACATATACATGTTTAAATACAGAGATAATTTAAAATGAAATGAATACATATTTTTTTTTTTATATTTAACTGAACAATTTTGTTTGTTTCATAAAATAAATTACGTCTAAGTTTTTTTCAAGTTTGGGACCAAGTGCGAAGTCCATTATTATTAGACATTTATTTTGCGCGTATTTAATATTATAATGTTTTGCATTTCAATCATTACGTATGCTATATTTTTACACATCCCTCGAATCCATCAAACCACCTACTTGAGAAGGCTACAAGAGAGAAATCGTATGATAATGATAGGGAGTGAGAGAAAGAGAGAGAGAGAGAGAGAGAGATTTAAGACGAAATATAATAAGCGTAATGTAAGCCGGTGGGAATAACGTTGGGCGAGACATCAACAGACAAAAATAATAATCGTATTAAAAATTATTCACAAACCAGAAATGAAATAAATATGTACATGGCGCGTGTCTACGCTCATAAATACCTTTTAATGGTCTTATGTCATGAGACAGGATTATCGTGCAAATCACAACTTTTTTTCACCACGTGTTTCAAATTTAACGGAAAAAAGCTATAAATCGAAATCAAGTGGAGCAGATTAATTCAAACAAAGTTTCATTTTGTACTAATTCGCAACACTGCGCTTCGTGGTTTTTCCGAGGAAATTATTATTTTGAAATTTACGTCATCAAAACATGTACTTTTCATATTACCATACGGGCGTTATATCCATTTATAATATTACATGTCATGCTAAATACTTATACGACTGTTTTTTTGTGCTATTTTTATATTTTATAATTGTTTTTGCGCTCAGCGTATAATAATCATATAATCATACTTTCGATAGGTTAGGTTAGGTTTCGTTTAAAAAACTGATCTTTGGTCATATTATAACCATCGTACGCTGGAAGAACCCATAAAAGTTTATAGCAGATTTAGTTGATCAACCGGATCTAGTAGTGTACCTACCTTACCATGAACCGCGGTTCTATCGCTTTTACGTGGCCGCGCATAGAACAGATATAACGTTATTATTTTTTTTAAATAAAAGTTTAAAAACTTTCTGAAATACATCGGGACAGCGCGCAGCTTGAAATAATGTCGCATCGAGATCTACTTAATACTCGTCATATTATATTTTATATCTTATATGTCGCTTAAATTTATTCAAAATATATTTTAACTTGGGTACATGCCATATATCATGATTATCTTTTTCGAAATATTCATCATCTGGACCAAAGGTCTCCATAATATTATGATGTTCATTCAAAACGTTATATAATAAATTAAAAAAATTAAAATCTTGACGATAAATGTTAGTGTTCATAGTTTTTATTTAACAAAATATCTATGCAAAATATTATCAATTTTTTAGTGCCCATGACATTTTTATCTCAGTTTATTTCATATTTTTTCAATATTTGAACGCTAAACATAGAGATACGCTATTATATATTATATATTATATCCGAGATTTAAAAAAGTTTTCCCTCATTCCATACTTGTTATTAGTATTATTATTATTATTACTAACGCTAAAGGTAATTCACCGCGAGTCAAGGACCTCTTTATTTAATGTCGATGTGCGTTTTATTATTAATTTTTTTTAATCGAGTTTACTTAAATCGTACGTATAATACAACGACTTGCTGAAGTGTCGATCACGTAACTTTTCAACGTAATTAAGTGTAATAATACTAAGTCGAGTTCGCATGTATAAAAATCTAATAATAAATTTGAACATGCTAATATATTGTTATGTTTTCCGGATTAATGAAATCGCGATACTCATAACATGAATAATAATAATAATAATTAGTATTATTTTTATTAGAAAAGCGTATAATTAACGCTTATTTTAGACGGAATTTTCTTGCTCAAACGTCAAAAAAATTGCGAATAATTGTTTCATGTGGAAAGGGATATTTTTATTTTTATTAAAATACATTTATTGACTGAAACTATAATTATGATAAACGTATAATTTTTGAGGTATTTTGGTGATTTTATTTTTAGTTTGGATAAATCGAAAAAGTATTATACACTGTACATCATGAATTCATCGTGTGGAGAATTTGCAATGAAAAGTAATAAATTTTCAAGATATAATTTCTCAAACAAATATATATATATAATATATATAAAAGTTCGATAGAAACGCACTGTGTCTTAATATTCGATTATGTCGTGATGATTATTATATTTTTCACGCTTAGTATAATAATCTGATGATTTGTAGCGTACATTCAGTAGAGCTTTAAGCGCGAGACGCTCGTAAAATCAGATTTATTGGGACTGAAATCAATTTTTTTCATACAGAGACGCATTGAGACTCCCCCTCCTAACCTAACACACACACAAAATATTTCTTGAAATCTTAACGCACCGCTCTCAACTCATCTAGCCCGTCTAGACGTCGAGCGTTTATAATGGCAATTTGACAGTTGCAGTATAAACTAATACGATAACGATGCAGTGATGAGTCGTAGCAGTCAATATAAATGTCTCACGCGGAAAACATTTCTGCTCGGAAATATCATAATTTTATAAACAATGACCGTAAAAAAAGAAAAAACTACGATACAAAAAAAAAAACGGAAATAAATTCATAATTATTATTGCAAAACTACTTCTGGCGATGGCAGCCGTTAAAAAATATCATCATTGTCTGATTATATTGTTAGGTATAGTACTGTAATCCACGCATTCATTGTAGTGTCTCGTCATAATCACTGCAGATAAACATGAAACAAAGTCAAACTAAGCGGATTATTGCAAATGGTCAGCGCATAAAATTTGGAATAAAAATGAAACCGATTTCGAATAGAACAATTTACTATAATACCTATTGCGGTTAATGTGCTTTTTATGACTGATGATTGATTCACAACGTGAATGTTTTTTTGAATTGAATTGAATTGAATTAAATTGAAATTAAAAAATTGAAAATATGGCTAAATCCATCTAATGTAGACAAGAAATAATGAATTGAAATTAGCTTTCAAAAATTAGGTCTATCGTGCTGATAAGATCTAAAGAAAAGTAAAAAATTTGCTAAGCATATAATATTATCGATTATTAATTATCTTTCGCACGCGCTACGCTACTACTTTTACATAGTAATTATTACAGTCACAATATGCACATACACACTAATTATCACTTATTCCACCCAAATTTGCATTATCTGCTGCACGCTAGAACTTAAAAATTGTAAATGTTGAACTCTTTAAAAATCTGTCATCATCGAATAACTTAAAACTTAAAAATTGTAATTATATTTTGCTCAATTTCAATTAAGTTGTTGATTTATAATATCGTTATACTGGTTAAAAAGTTCCGAGTTTTGTGATATGCGATAGGACACGGTCGAGTCGAATGGAAGTCACAGGCCTGCACAGCCATTATTACCATTTTATATATTACACAACGGTAACACTTTGTAAGGTTATACGAACGACTCGAAAAATATATCATACCTCAAGTTTTTTGTCAATCACCTAACTATTTCATGTATATTTTTATATGTGACGTCTCTTTAATTCGGAAATAATACAAACATTATCGGTAGACATAATAATATGTTATAACAGTGTTATTATTAACTGTATACCCTATGATAATAAATTAAATTAAATGAAAACTTACGCGTAAAAAGTATAATATTTTCGTATGAAACTAAATGTTGACGGTTTTTTTTTTTACATTATATAAACTCGGCATGCATGAGACGGCAAAAAGTTAACTATAACATAATACTCTGCTCTTGACACGTACACAAAGTGCAGTGTACAACATAATGTTTGATAAAACTACTGAAAATTAAAATTAAAAACACAAAATATAATATCATCATCATATAATACCCTCATAATTTTATATTGCATATAAATAACGAAATCTTTATCGGACGAGATTCGTTTGATCCGGTGCACCAGATTATGGTGGAGCACTCAAATTACCTCCCAAATCTTGGCAGGTATGATTTTTTTTTTCTGAGAAAATTCGATTATATTTTAAAGGTAAGTGTACACCCCTACACAGCCTTCCAAGTGGATTCGGGTATTTTATCGGATTACGGGTTTTCGCAGTAGGGTCGATATAATGCTAGCTATAGGAAATACTGCCAAAAAACAATTTTCAATTTTTGTTTGTTTTTTTTTTTTATTATTAATTTAATTATAATTCGAGAAAAAAATAATCGGAACCAATTCGAGTGTATGAGAGTACCTATGCGTTCCCAGAAGCGAGCGCAGTTAGACAATCTGTGTTGTACGATTGAGAACCTTTTACCTTTTTAGCAACACGATTGAGAACGATAGTCGGAAGATCAAAGAAACAATATTTTGTACCTTAAAATCAAACGATCGAGAACGATTTTTCGAGCGACGTTGTCTAAACTTTTAGTAACAATTTTTAGGGCCGAGATTTTGATCCAAGGGCATATTTTTTTTTGGTGTTTTGAAATTTTGCTGATTAAAGCTGATCTTTTTGTATTATTTTATTTTGCATTTCTTGACAAAATTCACCTTAAATTTGTTTATAAAATGAACGAAAATTGTTGCTTTTGCTTTTGATTTTTGATTTTTTTAAATTTTTAATCTAAAACTGACAAATAAAAATATAAACATGTTGTAAATAAATATTAATTTTTTAAATTTCAATCTTGAAAAATTCCTTAAGCTGACATATAAGTGATGATAAATGTATTTATTTTACAATGATGTTTGTGTTTATTTTTATTTATCAAATTTAATTCCACATAAGTTTATTCTGTAACCAAAAACTCAAAGAAATATAGTAATTGATATCTATTATATCTATTGTATATTTTATATTTTTAATTAATGTGTGGCAACGTTGCATAAAAGTTAGCAGGTAAAACATTCTCAATCGTATTATTAAAAAAGGCACGGCTGATAAGGACCGTTCTCAATCGTGTTCTACTCTAGACAACATTCCCCTATTTTATGTTGTAAAAATAGGTAATTGGAATTCGTAGCAGTGACCATTGCACGATTTCACACCTCGTTAACACCGTCAAGTGTATCATTACATTATCGTTATTATTATTATTATTATTATTACAAAACGCAAGTGTGGTCGGGTCGTTGTTGGAACATTAAAATGCGGTCCCAAACCGGCCGACACATTTGAAATATAAGTTATAAATCGCACGGGATATAATATAATGTTATTACTTATTACAATACATAATATAACAATATTATGTAATATATTGTGTTACAATTTAGAGCGTTAAAAAAAAATAAAATATATTTTGCCGTTTACCGTTTACCGTAGGCACGGCGCTAAAATGTGAACAAAAATAAAGAATAGTATAAACACAAGTGGACGAGGGAGACCTATCCTCCCGAAAGGCTTTTGTCCTTCCCGGGTCGACGACGACAATAATCGTGTGCATATACACGCCGCCGGCAGTGACTCCAACTCCGACGATAATAATAATAACAACAACAACGGACGACGACGACAACAACAATACAATGTACGCGACATCATTGTTGTACGAGCTGAATTTACACACGCGCTAGCTTTGCATTTTGAAAGCCAACTCGCGCGGCGTTATTTATATTAAATTTAGAATATTATTATTGTGTTTGCGAAACTCCCGCGACAGTGTGTGTATGTGTGTGTGTGTGTGTGAGCGTGCGCGAGTGTGTGAGTGTGTGTGTGTGTGTGTGCGTGCGACCTACGGTGCTGCAGCAGATAACGCCGCCGCATATAAATTACAAGTGGAATACGATCGGAGGGGTCGGGGGGTGGTAGTTTAGTGTACCTTGCACAATGCGAATTTCGAGAGAGGTGCGAAAAACGAATTTCAACCTTTATTTTTTTAACCATTGTGTGTCGTAGGTGGGGTGGATGACTCTGTGCTGCAGCAGGTCCCTCTTCCCCTATTTCTCTCTCTCACTCTTTCTCTATCACTCTCTCTCTCTCTCACAAACACACACACACACACACACACACACACACACACACACACACACACACACACACACACACACACACACACACACACACACACACACACACACACACACACACACACACACACACACACACACACACACACACACACACACACACACACACACACACACACACTCTCTCCGTGTCTGTCTGTTAAAATCTCTCTCACTCTCGTTTGTTATTGTCTCCTCTAAATGCGTTTCTGCACGTTTATCATAACAATAATTATTGTGCGTGACGATAACGGGTCGTTTTGTTTCGTTTTTATATCACATTACAATAACGTGTGTAATTCGTTTTCCAACCACGCGACAATCGGCTCGCGGTATATAACATTTCATATATTATTATTATTTGTGCTATCGTAATGCGTACATTGTTTGGACACGAACTTGAAAATCGGATACCGCATACCGGGTTTCGGGTTCTGTACCGTGTATCGCTATGGCCCTTAACGTGTTGTAGAGAGCGTTTTCCTGTATACAAAACAAAAACGTTTCTGAGCAATACACTGAGCCGTATATAATAAAATAGAATGTTATATGTTATCGATAAGACATTCAATTCTCTAGCGTCGATAATTTTTTAATCCTTTATCAAAAAAACATTCAATCGATTTACAAACAAAACGTTAGTGTTGTGAAATATTAATTTTATTCATAGTTTCCTCTAGTTTTTCAACGCGTTAGTCATTAAAAAAAAAATTTAAAAAAATCAAATACCTACCTAATGACTTCGGTGGAATATACAATCGTACCGGTAACTGGCGGTAACCACGAGACTTACACAACGTCACATTCTACAGGAAAAATACGTTTAACGAGACCTGAACTGACAATAAAAGTCGGAGATTTTGTTGGAGCTTTTATATATATAATATAATATCTTTCGTATACAGGGTGATTCTTTTATCAAACAACACTCATTATTTAAAAAAGTATTGACTTTTTTCAATTTTTTTTTTTTTCAAAATTGTAGATTTACACTCTTCTTGAATTGTTTATTATTTTTATATTTTTCACCCTTATATTTATTATATACACCACCATCAACTTTTGATTTTCAAATGGTAACCTAAACTTCAAATTTCATAATTTAATAAAGCTATTTTTTTGATTAATTATTACGTTAAAATTTTGAATTTAGCGCTAGTAGTTTATGAGTTATAGGTATTTAAAGTTTAGATTGGCAGAGTGGAGTGGTACGGGGTTACCCCGCAAAATGTTTGTCCACTACTCCGCTTGTCTAAACTTTAAATACTTACAACTCATAAACTACTAGTCCTAAATTCGATTTTTATGTATCAAAATTTTTAGAAAAATATTCTGCTTTGGAATATGAAATTAAAAAACTATGTTGCCATTCAAAAAAGTAAAAAACTTAAAAAATGATAAGGATAAAAAATATTTAAAAATATAATTTTTTAATAAAAGCGTTGGTTTTTTAACAACTTGAAACTATGTAAAACAATATTTTGAAAAAAGTCAATACTTTTATAAATAATGAGTGTTGTTTGATAAACGAATCACCCTGTATACAATAATTACAATAATTGTTTGTTGGCGATCGATAAGGAGACGGACAGCGTTAACGAATATTGTTCACCACGCGCATCATAAACGATAGTCCCAAAACAAACGTGAAACGCAAATATTATTTATTGTAAAAATATATTTATTATTATTATTATTACGATTACAAGGACGATAGCGAGTGACGTCATCTCTCGCGATGATTCGTGAGTCGAGAATTTCGAATTTACTCTACGCAGTTTATTATCGAATATTTTGTTATATTATATGAAAATAATAATATGACATTATGCAACGTCGGCACCACCATTCATAGTAATAATTACTATATGAAACAGAATAGCGTGTACCTTTCAGCATGTTGATACGCAAAACTCGATTCACATCAAAAGTATTAGAACGTTGAATATTTTAATATAATTCGACCGAGTGCAAGACGAATTAATAGTTAAAATGTAACCATGTGCGTCAATGATTTCGATATCGGTGAATCGGCTATTTATCGAGAAATTATGTTGTATTATTAAAATGAAACGATAATTCACATCTCTAATTCGAATTGTGCGTTGTGAACGTCCATTAGACGCGGAATTTGATGTACAATCGGTAATAAGAATAACATATTTTAGTGTGAAATTCACCACAGAGTTGAGATCGCTGTTGCGTCTATCAAATATTGTTAAGTCCATCGAACACTCGAGCTTGAATCATCACAAAATTGTGTTGTTTCGAAGATTTTTTTTTATATATTAATTTATTCGTGCGCTATGACTATATTGAATAATATATTGAAATCGATTGTTTAAAATTTGACAGTGCTAAAATAGAATATTATGTATGAAACTATATGTTATATAACATTGTAGCGGATATCTTTTTTAGTGGGTTTTTGGTTTTGGATTGCATTGCATTTGTGTTTGTTTCGTGTGCTTCGTATTCGTATACTATACGATATATTACAAAATATAAGACATTTCTATTTTCTTTTTTTTCCACTTAGTGAAAATGAAAAAAAAAATTATTATTGTTTTATTAGAAGTAACATCAAATCAGCTGTCAATCTAGGCAACATTAATATTCAAAAATAATCGTATATACATTTAAAATTCAACAAAATATTGATAAAATGAAAATATGTTTGTATTCAAATATTACTGAGATTCCGTTCGAATGATAAAATGCATGATCTTCAATAATAATAATTATATTTATACTTGTAAAACCACTTTACAGCGGACCTCTTATAGGTTGAGAATCTTCATACTACGGAAAAGAACAATAACAGTATCATGTGTAACCTGTTATAATATACCATATATATTTTATCCTCTATATATCATGAAAAATAACAGTTAGTATATTTTAGCGATTACGTAGTAAAGAACTCTATACACTTTATGAACGGTAAAACACTAAAAAATATCGATCACAACTACAGCACATGATTATCGTTTCGTAAATAGATAAATTAAAGTATATAATATATTTATAAATATCACGGCCCACTCTGTCTACATTAATATGTCCTTTACGTCGAAAAACTTCTTTTTTTGCGCACCTGTACGGAATAATTTAAAAATCTCAGTTACAATAAAATCGTATTTGTTATATAATAGTATTATACATGTACATCGTTTTATGTACAAAAATATGGACCGGATGATTAACGATTTTTATTCTTTGGGAAAATTTGTTATTCAATTACTGTCCGGGCTGTCAGGGGGATGCGTCGTCGTGGTCTTGGCCGTCCCGCAAGAGAAATCTTTATTAAAAATATTATAATATTATACTCTCGAATATTCTGTGTATACGCCAGATACCCCTCCGCAAACAACAACAATGTCGAATTGTAATAATGTATGACATTATTATTTCTTATACCTTACATCGCTGTCCAATTTTATTCACGATTTGTTACACCCTCTCCCCACACCACGATACTCCGCCACGGGTATAGACGATGAGCGCCATTGTCGGAGAAAATAATAATATTTGAGCGGTCGTATACGTCGTATCGAACTCTAATGTCTCGACTCTCGAAAAATCAATTGTACAAACAACGGCGTATGCAAATATTATCGTGATTTGAGATGCACACGGCGGTAATTTAAAAAACGCTAATATAATATGTATATGAGACACAAACATTCGCTCAGACGATATATTTTATAATCTTATACAGAGTGATTCACCGAACATGCTCAAGTAGTTATTCAAAGTATGAAATTTGAACACACTTACATATTATTATTAAGATCATAATCCCGAATTGTTGATATTTCTTGTGCTTCCTAACAAGTCACCCTCCTTTTTACTGAAAATTATTTAGCAGGTCATTATTTTTTATCATAATAGCGTATCAAAATCAAAACTCTAATGAGTAGTTTTTGGTTACCTACCTATTTAATTTTGTGTACTGAGGAAAAAAGTTCAATGATATTATTGGTATTGTGTTTGGAACATATAATACATAGAGTAGGGGTGTCTAACCCGCGGCCCATTGTAGATTTTGATGCGGCCCTCATTTCAATTTAAAATCCATGAATTAATTGTATAGGTAATATAATATTACGAGAACAAATTTATTTTAAGAATATAAAATTATAAAACTTAAAATAAACTATAAAGGCTGATTCACACGTCCGTGTTTTTATTAGTATATTAATACTTGTAAAAAAAATATTTCTGCTAATTATTCGGTATAGTAAAATCATAAAAAAATGTATTGTTGTATTATAGAATATAATTTAATCATTAAATTCAAGTTTAATACATTCAAATGTATTATTATTTTTAAAAAAGTATGTGAAACAACACTAAAAATAGTGTTACCACTAGATGACTATTCTCATTAAATTACTCATGTAGACAACTATAAATTATTTACCACATATTCTTACTGTTCTTAAAAGAAAAAAGTTGTACATTTAGTAAAAAAAAATAAAACTAAAAATAAATACATAAAAAAGCTAAATAGGTTCTATATATTGAAAACAAATAATAACGATGCATCAATTATAATATTGTACGTTAAAAACAGAGCCATTTTCTGTGACAATTAAAGTTTGAAACAATATTTCGTGCTCAGACGACCATAATATTATTTATTATACACCTCCGCAATGCGCAGCGGGAGTACCGCAACCAAGGTACAATACAACGATGTGTTGATGTGGTATAAATGTGACAGTATTATGCGTATGTGTTTTATGGTGGTAAACTCGATCGCTATCGTCCCATCCTTGATGTATCATCACCAAGAGATACGTTGCATACTTAAGTGCCGTGGGAAACCATCAGCTGTCGTCATATAGCGAGCAACCGTATTATTATTATTTTTTTATTATTCAAATAAATAAGCCTCGACGTCTATGGCCATTGGCATACAAGGAGTTTAAATTTAACAATTTTTAAGGATACAGTATTTCGATATTATATAAACAAGAACAGATTATAAACTATTTTTTATAAGATTGGTTTTAATAATTAAAAAGGTCATGATCATGTGACTTATGGTATCTGGATGGAAAACTTCCGACATGATATTTAACCATATATCCTCGTGTGTTTTAATATTACACGATCCCGAGATCAAGATGTATTAATATATTATAATAATATAATTTCAAAACTTTTTTAAACACAACTATAATTATTAATTATGAGATTTTTTCCACCAAAAATACTATCAATCTGATAATATAATATAATGGTGGTTTAAAAACATATAAATTAGTAGGGCCAACATTTAAATGCACTTGGCTAAAAATTCCGTTAAAAATGCAATATATATTTTATACAATTTTATATTTTAATTTGGAATTTATAAATAAGATATTATTATTATTTATTATTTTATTAAAAAAAAAAAAAAAAAAAAACCTGAAAGAAGTCTCTTCTGAATTCGTTTACTTAGTCATGCAATTGTGAAGAAGTAGATGATTAATTTATTTCGAACATTTTTAACGCAATATTTAACACTATTAAAATAAAATTACGAACATCAAATAAAAATACGCGTACCTAACACGACCGCGATGTACGTAAGTTGACTAATGATTGTGTTATTTGTCCGAATACGGGTGACGCTCAATAACTATTACAATAAGATGAAAATTGAATCGAAAAATAAAGATCGACAGTTCGCATGGAAAACAATTTATTTTAAGATAATATTTTGAATAGGCTAAATTTTTACAGTATATTGAACAAATATGCATTAAAAAAACCCAACAAAATGCCTCGATAACGCTAAATATGTCCTGAAGACAAAAAAAAAGTCCGAATATACGACAAAAAAAATAAAAAATAAAATGTTTAGCCTTGTAACACTCATTACATGAAACAAATTATGCACTTGAAAAGCATATTGTCTGAGACCAACCAAAAAAATATGCACTTTGCATTGAAATGCGAGTGGGCCCTTATTAAATATTAATTATTGTACTCGCTTTATATTCTGGACAACGGCCGAATGTTTATAATATAAGGCTTCCGACGATTTTGACTGCAAAACTTCACTCGTAATATAATATTATGATGGTTTTGGACACGTCTTGCACTGCACCCGTCGAATATTATACGATTTTAAAATAATGTCAAGATAAATGTATGAAGCGATCAGTAGCGGAACAATCATCGGTCAAATCAACTTTTCAGAAAACTGTACAAAGCGTCCATTTAAAAATTTTTTTTTCCATTAATCACTATTGAAAATACGTAATCTCCCTTCCATGAATTCGATTTCATGGAGAAGTCAATCTACGAGACAAATGGATTCGCCCGGCTATTCCGTAACGTTGAACTCATCATGACGTGCCTATACCTAGGTATAATAATTATACGTATAATATACGACCTAGGTATAATGCACGGTTATAAAAACTTCAAAACAACACACTGTGCCATCATACGTGTTTCTCTTAAGCGCGCGAAGAATTTAATCTCGAACGTTAAAATATCGCAGATTCCAAGAACGTAAAGTTGATTATTGTAATCGTCATACAATCTAATAATACAAATTCTATTTTATTTTGTTTCAATTTGTTCGCCATCATAATATGACCTCGGTCTTTGACGCACGTTCATTTTTTCACGACACTAATCACACGTATAATATATAATTATTATTGCCAAGCAAAATAATACTTTGTTAAGTGAATAAAAACAGTTTACCGTAACGTCGTGCAAAAAACTGCGACCGAATCGATTATTAATATTATACATAATTTCAAAGTAAACGCGTATAATTGTGACATTGTGTAATATTTATTTGCCTAATATATCGAAATGATTATAAAATTCGTACTACACGCGATTGTCATTGGTATATATAAAAAAAAAACCCGATTTTACCTAAATCATTAAACGCCAATTTAATAATAATATTATGATACGATGTAAACTTTGATATCTTTCCGATATATCGATCTAAGAAATTATTTAAATTGTACTGTTGACTTGTATCAAAATATGATGAATACGCATAATTATCATATGAAAGCAAACACAAAACTTTTTTCGTTACGATATTAAAGTATTTATCTATGCCACGTGGATCGATGGCCACTGTAAAAATCGCTCTGTTTACTAATAGGTAATAATTAAAGGTATAGGCAATACAACTGTATTAATTAATTTAATAACAGTCGCAAGCCAGAAAGGGGTGTGTTTTTCCATACCTACCAACGTTCAATGTAATAATAAACGATTGAGATATCATACTTTTAAAACGAGGCGTGACCAGGTGGCTCTTTTCATCGTCTTGTAATAAAAATAGCAATTAAAGTCGAACTTTCGTGTTAAGTACGGTGAAAAAATAAAGCGATTATCATGCTAGTATATTACTACGGTATCTCTGCGGCACAGACTCGACTACCGGACAAAAGCTATTTATGTACAGATACAAATATATTGTACAGATACAAATATATATAATGAAACAGCTATGCGACAATTTCCAGAATAATATTATCTAATAATTACCATCGTAAAATGATTTTGTGCAGAGTACTCAAACGAGAAAATAGCGTGAAAAAACAACTGTTCAGTATTGACGACAAATATTTATTGTGAGTTCTGCTGCTGCTGCCTTTGTTAATTCGTGATCGGCCGAAGTTTAAAAATAACCCCATCAGTTTGAAATTGCATAATGCAAATACACGAAAATAAATCCACAATGATGACGTAGAACACGATAAAAATTAATAAATTCATCTTATTCAATACAAAATAACAAATATTTATTGTGATGTATGTAAATCGTGCGAGAGTAGTCGCAAGTCGCAACTACATATCGGCTATCGATATCGTATCGATATCGAAATAATACTTAACAGTTGCTTAAACATAGTAAGCTTTTTGATTACAAATATTTTAACCATACAACGAATTAAAACCAAATCCAAAAGAATACGAGAAATTTATCGTACAAAAGGTTGGTATGCATTCCATACATGGATCGGATACTCTTGTGAGAATTACAACGTTTGGCTATATACAAAACATGTTTTATTGCACTATATATAGTGGCGTGCAATGTTTGATGTAGAGTGTTTGGCCCGAAAGAGTTATCGTAATATAGCGAGGAATAGATAAGAGACCACTGCAAACATAAAACTATTTACCAATTAATTAAGAAGTGAAAAATACACATAATTATATATATATATTTAAACAAAGGGAGTTGAAAAATTGTTTTAACGTGACACACGTCTTTGTTAATATTTTACAAACTAGCATTTTTTCATATCATCAATAATTCAAACAATTTTATATTTTATGAAATTTTTAAACGTTGTTCGCACGCCATACACTAATATAACTATATGATATGATAGTAATTATATTACATTATAATATAACGCGTTCGAATGCAGTTAACCTCAATTATTATAAAGTATTGTCGAAATCGGCAACGATGCCGTTAATAATGACATGATACTATGATATTGTATTGTATTAGAGTATTGTGCATCTCAAAGCGGCGCCAGAGGGAAAACCAATAAATTCACAGTGGCATTTGGACTATCGTTAGGCGTTGAATTTATATGTTTTTACAAAACTCAACAATATATACAAATACGATATACCACGTATACCGTACACCTTCACTGTCTTAGGATAGTGTAATCTTTTTTTCATCGATTTCGACTAGACATTTGCGATGTATGCGATTCGAAGCAAACGATTTTTCACGGTTATTTCTGACGGAACAATAAACGAGTATACGATAAACGATTCACGTACAGCGTATCACATTGGTGGCGATCGTAAAAATATTCTAATAATATCATTATTTCACATCATTCATTCTTCTCGGTTTGGTACCAATTAAAAATAAAATTTTATTTAGTTTTTAAAATTTTGTTTCAAATATAATGAGTAGTGGTTCGTCTGACGACAACACCAATTCACACACCACACATGGATCATAATTATTTGTTCTTTAAATGGTGAATATTATTTTTGCATCCATTATTGCTGCAAATACTTTAACTCGAGGTTAAGTGGAAACGGTTTTCTTTTCTTGTCCACCGAAAACGACGGATGGCTAAAAATTTGACTTATCTTTTGACATGATATACAGAGAAAACCTTCAGTAACGCGATTCCTTTCGAAAACGCCACCTGTCATATATTAGTCAGCGAGACAGTGTCATCAGCACGAGCTTATACCATTACGTGCGTGCATACCGAAGTCGAGTCTCGAGTGTGCCACTTACTCAGCTTGCAAGTTGCGCTGTAGCTGAGTCAGAATCTGAAGAGAATATTGCGAATAAGTTTATGCTAAACTTGAAAGTGCACCCGTATAGAGTGCAAGTGCATCATCAAGTGCAAGCGTACCATCGAGTGCGAGTGCATCAACCGAACTTGTGAGTTTTTCGGTCCTGCTTCCATTTAGCGGCCCTCCATTGTGCTCAACGTCTCTTGTGTACCTATATATTTTGTACTCACAATCTCTTATCTTGTATTTATCACTATCACACCGAATCATAATATATACATAGTTCAAACGAAAAGTATCCTGCAGGACTCTATAACATAATACGAGTAGAGTAGATTTTTTAATATTTAATACAAAAAGTGTTGTACGCAATATTACTCATCGTTCAATTCCCGAACACACGATATCGATCCTGCAAACGCATCACAGATATATGTATTTATACTGTGACTTAAGTTTTTACTTTTTACGATATCTAAATATCAATTGGCGACAGTCATTTTAGATGTAATGACGGATTAACGCGTCTTGTATACGCTTCATCACGTTAAATATTTTTCCTGCGAATGACATCGTAACGTTCGGTCGCGTGCCGGCGGACCGCGGTGTTGACTCGTACCCTTGAGTGAGTTGTAGTCGCGTATAATACATAATACAATTAAAGGATTGCACGAAACGTGGTTTTAATGACCATATCCGGTGTAAAAATTATGATGTTAATGTAATCCGATAATATACAATACTATTCTTCGGAGAGGGAATAAACGCTGAGAAATCGTTATTCGATGACTGCAGTGACTACTGAAACGATCTATGCTTGGACATTATAATAACTGAATCAAAATCCATAACCGACGTTAAAATGGGTATAGATATCGAAATCGAATATGATCTACATCATCCAACAATAATTAATTGACATTGGTTTATGAATAGCAGGTGATAAAAAAAAGTAATTATTATAATCTACACGATATTAAGACGCGAGAAGAAAAAGACACACGACAAACGGCGGCGAGTCAAAACGTGAAATCCATACAAATCATTTGTATCAATCGATCCTAATGACACGATCAATAACGTGACAATTTGTCACCTTCGTGCCTAAATCAATCAAGTTTTGTTCGCAGAACGACGGACGCAACTGAATAAAGCAAATTTCGATCCATGACCTGACGCAACCGCGATCAACTTATCAACTTCGGGGTGACCGTTTTGAATTTTCTTTCGCCGCTGAAACGTGTACAATTTTGTCGTAATGTATATCATAATAATAATATTATTATCATCGCCTTGGCAATAACTTCGCGATAAAATCGTGTATCACTTGAAAACGATTATGCTTTATGTCATGCTAGAATATTCGTTTAGCTCTTATCGTCGTCGAGAGGCGTTTAACCGTGTCAGCGTTTTATTTGTAATGTAAATAATAATAATAATAATAATAATAATAATAAAAATTCACAACTGAATTCAATAACGTCTGCATCGTCTTACTGTGAGTATTTCGTATTTATTTCCGCGACTACAACAAATATCGAGGTTTTGACGACCGACGATGTGTATCGGTCGAGATATTAATAATTAGGCTCGAGACACAAAGCCACGTAACAATATACAATAATAATAATTTATAAAATGATATGGAATGATAATGAACTGTAATAATATTAAATGTTTTAATTTATTTTACAATGATAATATCAACATTATAATATATTAATCAACTGAAATCAATTCCGTTTAAGTAGTTTCATCGTTTTTAATAATGCGATTTGTATTGATTTGTATTGATTTGTATTGATATTTAATTTATTTTGTCTCTTATTTTAATATCCTGTATTTACCGAATATTCTGCCTTCGAGGCCTCATAATAATTGCATTATTATTATTTTGGTGTTACGTTCGCTCCGTAGACTTTTTTTAAACCACTGACTGTCAAAGTCACAATAATGACGTGATCATCACTGGACTCGTAGTTGGTGACAAAAACAAGCTACAATGACGTTACTGTATCAGTTTTTCTCGATAACTATATATCTACACTAGAGAATGTATATCGACATACAACTACAGTCGAAAATCTAAGTCTATAAAATTACGCTTGGTTTATGGTATATCATCGAATGCGTTCGTAAATCTATCGGAGCACCGAGAACGTGACAACAATGATGCATTAGTGGGAAAAGTTTAACGCGGCACTCAGAGTATGCAATTTCACTACACTGCTTTCAAAGTACGCACGAAGTGGGGGGGGGGGCAACTTCATGCTCATCGCGTAGTTTGGTATTTGTATTTCGCTTCGACGACTAACTCGGCAAACGCGCGGCCACTATTTCCTAAGTAACCATTTACTGATATTATTGTATTAACCCAAATCACCAGAGCCATATAGCGCTACTTTCGTTTTGAATTTACCGGTATGCAATGTACTCGAAGTTCAGTAAATAACTTATTTTTAATTGTCTGTAATAAATTCATATTTTAAATACCTACTCAAATAAAGTACGATATGTAATGTTATATTGTTGTGTTTAATTTACTTTCTTTTGAACATAAATTATTATTAAATGTGTATATAATTTTTTTTTTCCAATTATGAAGTTTCCTTTAACTAGTAAAATAATAATATTATCCACACAATTCACGTAAATTTGCATTTTCCCATGACATTTTCACAGCTCATAATATCTTAGTTTGTAAACTACTAAGCCAGATATCCAAATCTATTATCATGCACAGTAACTTATTATGCTGTTTTCAGACAAAACGACATCATTCGAATCGTAATAATATTATTCTATTACGGTGAAATTTAAATGCTTTTTTTTATTAACTTTTTGCATTCGCATATTATAATATTTTACAGATAAACGTGGACAAATCTTCGTTAGATATAAATATTTTTTATAAAACGACAAAACCAATTAATTATACAGGTTTGGGTTTCTACATTTTTTTCGTATTTTGATATATTTTGCAAAAAAATAAAAGAAAAAGAATATCGGAATATTTTAAGAATTAAATATCGTATAGGGGCATTCAAACAAACAATATTCCGTTATAATTTCATTTTAGTTGAAATATTTTAAAAGCATTTTCGAATATTTTAATTGCATATTTAAAAAATGTTTCGAACCCTAAATAGTAATTGTATATTGAAACAAAATATTTATTTTTTTTAAATAGCTGCATATTTAATAACATTACTTGTTAATAATAATAGCATATTTTGAATATTTTTAGTGTAATAACTAATAACTATACAGAACCAAAGTTTTTGTGAAATCTTTTTTCAATATAAATTGGTCGAAACAATATTTCGGAAAATACGTATAGCTCCCTTTTCTGAGGTTCTATTAAAGGACGGTATCCTCTTCACGTTAGGTATTCATGTTCGTATATTTTCTATGTTATGTTCTATGAATTGTGCCAAGCACGATGACACGGTGGTTTTAATTAATAACGATAGAGTACCAACCTAATGTAATAATTGATGGTATATTATTTTAAATTTTTAACGTGCTCATAAAACGTAACACCGTCTCATGCCGCAGATCCACCCAACACGTGACATGCAAGTAACCGGGGACATACAGTTCTCCTACAGATAGATAAGAATTTAGTAGGCGGGAGTTCAACGATACCAACGATACCAACCTCTGTTTTATTAAAAATGGATATAAAGAAATATCGTATTATTGTACTCGTAATCACTGTTATTGTTATTATTTAACATTTAATATTTTAATTTTAATATAATATATTATACTTGTCTATGATAAAATGGATCATAACTATGCTCGACAAAGTATGTATTTATTTTCCTTTGATTAATTTATCCTTTAAATAAAATTATATTTATTTTTTAGTTCCCCAAGAGAATATTCTACTTAATAATAGTTAAATGAAAAAACAACAAAATCACTTTAAAAAAGTTAAAATAAGTTAGACAATATTTAGGCATTTTATAGTCGTACCTAGTTTCTACCTAAATTAAATTCAGATTTTGGTTTCTTACAGTCGGCCATACTAATGTAGTCAATTATTGGTTGTAGGAGAACTGATATCATCCCGCCAGTAACCACACCAAATGGCAGCCTGACGATCACATGGGGCCCACGGACAAAAAAAAAAAAAAAAAGCGAAATCCGTTAATATTTTACGTTCTACTATTGTAAACAATTGTCATTTTTGTTTGTTGGTTTTACCAACCACAGAAATTTTGATGGACCGCGAAAAATCTCCAGATTCCCAATGTGGCATTCCTAAAATATTAATCGGTGACCTCTAAGTATGCTGACTTATTCTTTAAGTGTTTTATTTTTCGATACAATATTTAATGATCATACGATATTATATTACGCGCGGGTAGGAAGAGAGGGGATTTTTCCCGGAAACAATTTCATGCAAAAAATTCTTACCTTTGTGTTTGGACATGTTGACGGATTCCAGAGGCTTGTAGAGTTTCACAGACGTGGGATCGGTGAACGGTGGAGGTGACTCGGTGCAAGACCGGGAACTGCAGCACTCGTCGTCCTCCAACTCGTCCATGGCCTCCTCGTGCTGTTGCTGTTGCAGAATTATTATCTGTTGCTGCTGTTGCTGCTGTTGGTTCTGCTGTTGCTGGTGTAACATCAGTTTTGGTCCCAGTTTCTTCACCGCGTAGTATCGGGGCATGGTGACAGAGTAGAACCGTCGTCGTGGCGGTATAATGAGGGAAAAAATTATTCTCGTATTATACTCTATTATTATAAATATAGAAAAGAAAAAAAACCAGATCTGGACTGACTTGAGCACTAATCGATTATCGCTCTGCAGATTCCGTCTGTATTGATTGTTGTTACACTAATATATACCGTACACTATGAAATGTCTAATGTAATATTGCTTTTCGTTCATTCATTTGGCGGAAAAAAAATTCAACTCAGACGTTCCGTTATCACTATAATATTGCTAATTATCGTTCATCTTATTATAATTGTTTACGCTAAAGTAATCGCTTATCTGTACGGGTCCGCGCGATTCGGTCGCCGTCTCGGCAAACGATCACACAGGTATATTGCTTATCGCCCAGATTGAGCGTTTCGTCCGGACTGCAGCTACAGCAGTTTCCTAGCGGTGAAAGACCTTAGCCAAGTCTGTATCGACCAGTGAGGCGGACGACGTAATTAAATATGCTGCTGGCCACCGTCTCGTCCACAGTCTCGTCCACCGGCCACACAACCGAGACGTCGTCGGACCTGAAACACGTAATGAAAGTGTTGGATATAGTAAACGCCATTTGCTTTTACTAATAATATTTGTTACTGCAGGATAACCAGAAGGATACATTTTCCAATGTTATACGATGCGTTCTTATACGTAGAATACACTTTCTATAACCTGTCGTTGTATTATAATATCATTGTAACCCGTATAATAATTGTACAACAACTTACTGACACAATAAATATCGTGAATAGTACCAATTAAAATGTACCGAAAGATTCTCGACGATAAGGATTATAAGGACCTCCTAAACTGATTTCCCAAAATTTTGAAGGTATTCAAAGTGCTCCAAAGGAATTTAATCCATATTAATGGATTGACTGTTTCGAAATAAGTACAATATTTTTATATAATTTTTTCATTTTTATTTATTTGATTATTTTAAAGCGTTAAAGGATCGATTAAATTCGCAATTATTAATAGAAATCGTAGTATTTACAGATTTTATGTTAAATCATTTTTGTAAAACTTGTCACTAATATGATAAAAAGCACTTGGTGTGGTTTGGAACGACTGTTCTGGTAAGTCAGTTTTGGTTCTAGAAAAAAATAGTTATTTATATAGCTCGTTGGGCATCTGTACAATATTGTAATTCGTAGCAGTATTTTAACGATTATCAGTGAAAATAAAAATAATTCATCAAATTTGGTATAATAACACCGAAAATGTGCATAATCAGTTTCAGAAGCGATAAGAGATAATTTTTTAACCGTGTTCGAATTCTAGCTACTAACGCTGAATTGTAAAATTGTTTACCGACTTTCGAATTTTCATTAAAATATCATCCTTCTGATTATTATGCGTTGCTACCTCATTAGAAGACCGTATCATATCATCAGAATAATATTTATATAGATATGTAATTATTGCTTATTATAATAATAATTATTGTTTTTCAATATTATAATGTTAACATAAGATCGCCAAAAATGTTGAAATACGCTAAACGAATACGTCGCTTCGAAATCATTTTAAAACGTATAGCTTTTTAGAGTATAATTATTATTGAATGAATAAAAATGAATTACCGTTTCTTTTCGTTTCGCGTTACACTGTAGTTAACTAACAATAAAATGTCGTTAAATACCTAATCTATTCGACTGAAAGTTCGAAATCTTCTATATCGACATTGCTGTAATTTATAATATTTATTATCAGTTGCGGAATACTCAATTTAAACGTTGCGAAAATTCGACGACACGTTATCGAAGTGATGAAAACAAGAACAATATGTTAGCTGAAACCAAAGTTTTAAATCGAGGCCCGCCGAAAGTTGCGTATTTTTTACGAGACGGACTACGGGAGATGGGATATCGCTTGTTTTTAGTTTTCGACGTTGTTCGCACCCTCATAAAACAAAACACACGCACGTCAAACCGTTTAATTTTTTTTTCACATAAATATTATATATCGCATAATATATGGGCTTAACACTACATAATATTGTGTTATATATTCGTGTCGAAACTTTTTTTTTTTACGGCCGACGCGATTTCAGGCAGTTCCACGAAAAAAAGTTTAATTTCACGCGGACGGATTTCGGATTAGTACCTATTATAATATACATATTATAATTATACCTTGGTATATTTTATCATACAGGTTAAGGATCTGTAGGTAGTTGGACGTGTATTTTTTTGATGCGTATATACGTTTCGGAAAAATGTATTACATCAATAATTATAAGTTTTTGAACCGACTCCGTCGATTTTAAACGACTTTTTTTCTCCAAGATATAAAATTATATTTTCAAATAATTTCGTATATTTATTCGGCCGATATTGGATTTCCAGCTCTCAATTTGTTAATTTTTTTTATTCCACGTATATCAATGACTACTGAGTATCGTCTTTCGAATTGAGTCCATACCTAAAATGGTGCCATTTTTCAAATCGATTTTTGGTCAAAAAAATTTAAAAAATGACACGACACAGGTCCAGAAGAATGTAATTTTTTGTCACAAACCGTTAATACGAATCACTTAATATACATATAAAGGTCAGAGCCCGGCCAATAAAGTAAAAATTATAACGTAAATCCCAAGTATTGCGGGATTACCAATCACATAATTTTTATCTACAACTATCTACTTTTTATCTTTTCGTGCCTACCTACACCGTCAATGATATAGTATAATCGCTGTACTCGGTTAGCGGTAACGAAATTATTGTTAAAATTACTATACCAATATCATCTACCCATTTATAATCGGCACTTAATCTAATCATCATCAAGCGTCGTCTAAGCTACGTCTTGTGCCGTGTATACAGGGTATACAAATGCCAACGCCTTAAAGGTAACCCTCGTTTCGAGAGTGATAAGCAGTGGGCCCACTTTTTATATTTCGATATGGACGTTACACTAAGCACCACAATAAAAGTTGGACTACTGTACGATAATAATGCAATATAATGAATAATGATATTGGGTTTATTATTATCGCTCATTGCACATGTACAGCACATTACTTCCTATTATTATTATACCATTATATAGTTATTGTAATATTATTATTAGTGACAGACTCAACTGGCGCCAAAATTCGCGAAAGGTTGTTTATAACAAGCTCTACCCAAGCCGTCGTGCAGACTGTTTAATTTAATTTTTCTTATCGTCTTCGTCGTGTTAAAAACTAATAATTTTTAATCAGCCCCAAAACGTTCATGATGTGTACAATAATCGGTAAACCGCGCATGTTATTGTATAATTTTAGTGAGTAGCCATTTTTTTAATTTTTTTTTTTTACATAAAATAAAAGTAATAATATGTTAATACCTGTAACGACTAATATTTTCGATATTTAAATCTGTTATTACTTCGTCGTCGTCCGCCGTCGATCACCGACCTATTAAAAATATAATATAGTACTCTGGAGGCTTTGCAAATTACGTCACACCAGCCTACCTCATCTTTTTCAAATTATTGCAATTGTATATTATTCTATCATTTGGTATATGATATTTGTACGAATTTGTATATGACCAAAGGAGCTCAGATATATGAAAAAAAAACCTCGGTAGGGGTGAAGCGGAGCTGACGTGATACAAATTCGTACGGAAATCATACTAAACGATATTATATTAAAATTGCAATATTATGAAAATGATTGGGGAGGGGGGGTGGCTGGTGTGACACGTACGTGGTTTGGCATCATGAAAACGCGTTTGAACAACCGTAGTACCTTCATGCAATGTGCATTCATATAATTTACAATATGAATATAGTACACATTCGATAATCGCATTCAAATAAAATGTCTTTGAATTGAATTTATTAGTCACTCAAAAAATACACCGAAGAATATCGATAAACACAAAATCCAAACACTCGAGACTCGAAACTTTTTGGTTGCATCAAAATTATTCGTTTAGTCAACTCAAAATCAAATAGTATACGCAGAAAAGATTAACAACGAAAAATCAAATTCAAAATTTATTTTCATCTTTCATCGTTTTAAATTCAAATTAAATAATTAGCCATCAGAGAATCGCTCTTCTTTGTTCCACTCGAAATGCCTTTAAAGCACTACAATAATATTATATCTCTCATCAGCCTAACTTTGCTTAATATTACTAATGTCCGCAAAGATCTCCTCCTTTGCTTGCAGTTATTATTGTTGTTTCGAATTAATGTTACGTGTGCTGTAATTTTAATGTCGAGCTATAATAATTTTTACTGATACCTAAAATAACAGCGTGTTTTTATGGCACGAAACTCTTTAAATAGTGCTAAAACTCGCGTGGTTATGTGCTACATATTTAATATTATTATACCTATGAGGATTTATACTGCGGGAACTCTATACCACGGTCAGTCAACCAACTAATAAACATTATAATTGAGAGTCGTATAGTGTGCACATTAAACCGAGATCTATCCTAATCTAGAAGTAAAAAAAAAAAATAATAACTGGCGACGACGAGTCCGCAGTGCCGCGTTAAGCTATGTTGCCGCCCCGGGGCAAATTGAAATATGCTACCCTTAATTTTTTATTTTATGTTGATCCATAAAAATTTTCCGCTCTATCAAACACCATAAAATTTGCCGCCCCTGGGCAGTTGCCCCTCCTTGCCCCCCGTTAAATGAGGCTCTGCGAGTCCGAACACGTTTAGGCAAAAATTTTAGACCACCACGCACTTTGTATAAAATATTGCGTTTGAACTTTTAACAGATATATGTAATAATAATATCACACGTGTTTCAGTTTTCCATCCACTTTACACGATACCTACCAATTGTTATACAGTTGTTATATTAAACTGAAAAACATCTGTGACAAGTCAGATGTTCCGAAACCGTGCGAAATAGTTAGGAGTGTGATTCGACGGACAATCTATCTACACAGGAAATAATGTCAGGAAAGAGTAAACGTACAAACGTAAACGTAAACGTAGAAAATATTATTGGTACGTATTTATCTTATTTGTTCACTGTATAACAGTGATCAGAGTATCCGTCGAGGTACACCTACCTATAACTATAGGTCACGTTTAGGTATCCAGTCGTAAAAAATATCTTATAAATTTGAATAAAGACCAAAAAAACATTTTAAAATTAAGCAGACAGGTACGCATGGTCGGTGACCTGTACCTAAACATACGCTGCGGCGGTTTGAGGGTCGTTTTCTGTGAAACGGGGTGAATTTTACCGGAAACATATTCTATAGAAAAGGAGAAAACGCGCCGGTAATATTGTGGTTACGAATATTATATTATACGTACGTGTACACGGCATGATGTAAAATCGCCGCCGACTTTGTTTCAAATTTCGTCTCTCGCAACGCATATCGGGAAAGTGCTGTACAGCGATGGGTGTACGCGCCTCGTACATGACGGGGGACACATTGCAATAATAATACGTTATTTTGTGTACAAGGGCTACACGGTGAAACGCGAGTTCACATGAATATTTCATTCGTCCCGGTGACGTCTAAGTCTCCGACGTAATGTATTATGTATATAAAACGTCGTGATCTGTTCTGTATAGATCTAAAAACGAAATAACTGCAGCGAATTATATTACGATCGAGTAGAGTTGAAAAAACCACTCGCGTTTGTAAATAAATTTATTTCGACGAATTTAGAACGCCTTTAAGAAATATCAAATATTATTATGATCGTTTGAGAGGGGGGGAAGTTATAGTTTATTTTTGAAAAACAATATTATTGAAATATGTAGGAAAACTTAGAGATTTAGAAAATTAAAAACTATGGGATTTACCTATAACGTCATATATTATGTAATCAAAAGAAAATTAACAATATTATGTTTTTTTGTTAGTTATAAAATAAGCATAATTAGCACGATAAATGGCTTTAGCTTAACCGTGAGGTGATCGGTGAATTTTTGTTTAAATTTACACAACATCTATAACACTAGTAAGTTCACGTTGTATTGATTTTTAAGTGGTATAGTTCCAGTAATCAGTATTTAAAATTACCAATTGCCGCATGTGAATCGTGATTTAATGTAATAACAATTGTATGGGTTCACTTGCGTGACCGTATTTGTGTAAGCTCGAGAGAAAAAAAATTTAAATCGAGAATATTATTTTTGTTTTAAAAATATTTATTTAAAATTTAAATCGTATCCACAGCGCCTTACTGAAGTACTTTAGTACCTATATATTTTTTAAATATTTAAAATCTAATTTGAATCCCTCGAAAATAACGCATAATATATTGCAAAGTTTGGTAAATTTATTTCGTCAGTCGTCTCGAGAAAAAATAAAAGTATTAAAGTACTGTTCGTTAGTATATTAATTCACCTTTAAAATGATATTATATATTCGCGTAAATTTCGGTCTCTCGCCATTCATAGCCACTGCTGCAGACTCACCAGACGCATTATATATAACATTTTATTGTTGCGACCCCTGTGCGAACGACCCTTTCCCTGTAGGAAACGTTTCGAGAGGGGAGAAGGAGGTTCCAGCGACTGTGGCGGCGGCCGACGTGTGTATATGTATAGTCGACTCAAACGCGAATTTTCGTGAAATTCTCGATGATAATAGTAATAATAATAATATATTTCTCCAACCTAACCGAAACACCTCCATCGCAGCCATCTCCAAAACCGCCCGCGGAGAGTTAAACGTCACTGCAGGTACCGCGACCAGCGATTGCGTACGATAATAATAATATTATTATTCCATATTTTAATACACATGATTATTATTTTAGACCGCATCATCATTCATCTCGTCTTTGTTTGTATCTCATTCGTTGACCCGCACTCATCCCAAGAAATTCTGAATAATATTTGAATCTATGATTGCGTATTACCCCCTCCCCCTAAGTATACCATACGGTCAAGTCCAATCTCGTGGTTGGCCAAGAGGATTCATATTTAAATATTTCGTCGACGCACTTTGTATACCCCTCGTAGTTATTATAATATAATGCTATTTCAAAAGACTTCTAACGGCAATGCACATGCAGGTCGATTCTCGGATCTTTCAAACCAATAAAATATATAATCTTAATAGTTTACTATTTTACACCGTTTAAAAATTCATCATCTAACATTTTTTGTCTGCGATGCGATTGTGAAGGTTTGCTTTTGATGCTCTAAAATTTAAAAACTAGTGAAATTTATCTGGTTTATTATGTAAATAATGGACCTAACGAATTTGAGCATAATAATATAAGATGAAGATCTCACCATTGTCAATACTTAACAAGCACCTACTTAATCATTAATTATTCGGTTGAAAATTTTAGAATTTCAGAACAATAAATCATATTTTAAGAATAACGATGAAATAATAAAATTCGATTTTTTGCGACAAAAATATTTCGGTAATTTTTCCTTACACATTTATCGAAAATAAAAATAATCAACCTCTCAAAAGTACCAATTAAGTGTGTGCACTGGATATAGGTAATATACATGCACCTGCGTCTAGTGAATTTCGAACTATTCTGATCAAAAAGTTGTCTGCAGAAAATTAAAAGAATTTAACTACCTTTTATAACCACATGGTCTCTCGTTGCTTCGTTCAAAATATTAAATCAAGAATATTCTACAGTATTTCATTTCGGTATTTTCCAGTTAAAAATAATTAAACTACGCAAGTTTGGCTTTATCTTGCCATTAAATATTATTAAACTATATAAGATTCGTTTCTGTTTGAACAGTTCCGAAATCGCCAAAACGATATTTGTGAGTTATTTATCTACGTTGAGGTATATACAATCCTTAACGAATATACATCGTAATAATATAACATCTGTCAAAAAAAAAAAAAATGTGAAAAGCGGTTTCGTCGATAAAACACTTTAAGATGATTAAAATAAAAACAAAATTTTTTTTTCGAAATTCCGCAATTTTTCTCCGCAAACCTATTTCAACGATATAATTCCTAAAACTGGACTGCTGAAAAATAATACGTTTCTCCAATCAATTTATAGGTCGATATTGCAATATTACCATAGATTAAAATAATTAAGTCACTATATGGTTACTAAATGGACGTACTTATATAATATTATATTATATCATATAATATAATTCCATAGAATATGATATGTTATTAGACCCGAACAAATCGTGTTGAAACGATAGAAAATCACTTATAATAGATGTTATAAAATATCGTAATAACTATGTAAAAAGTTAAATTGTCTAAAAATTTGTGAGCGCGATAGTATGTCTGCGAATTTAATAAAATACAGCCGTCGTCGTTGAACGGTTAAAGCTTTATAGCTATACGGTGGAGGAAAAAAAATGTAAGATTAGTGTGGCAGCAGCACGGCGTTCTACCTCGAAAGTCACGTTGCTGGTGGAAACGAAGTCCATAGAAAAAATGTTGAAAATCCCAGAAATGCGTTTCGGCGGCAAAAGGGTAAAAAAAAATTCGTCGCCGGACACTATTCTACTACTCGTTTCCAACTGCACGACATTTGGCGTTCCACTCTTGCCAGAATTAATAGTAATAATAATAATAGTTCATAATATAATAGCTCCTATCTATAAAATTAATTTGGTGAGAATATAATATGAGTATAGATTTGTGTTTTTAAAATAACTAAAAGTTTTTTTTATTTTTACAAAAAAAAATCCTTTTTTTAATTTGTTCATTCGTTTAACAAATACCAAGGTTTTAAATTGTTTTATATTTTTTTTTGAACAACAGTTATATCAATACATTTTTTTTTAAACATCACAATCAAAACGTAAAATTTTATTAAATATGATATTAGTGAATTTTAAATATAAACGAAATTCTCGAGCAAACTGTTTTTTGTTTTTATTATTAAAAATAATATTTGGTCAAAGATGTATAAAGCTATTAACTAACATACATTTAGGGAGCACGTTTGTGGAAAACTGAATATGTTGTCATAAATCATCACTTGCAACTTTAAAACTGGTTCTAATAGGCTTCAGAAATGAAGTGATTTCTACATCACAGCAAAACACACGACAGATATATACTACACATAGGCAAAGGTGAACGAAAATAATTAATTCAAGTTAAGTTAATTAAGGGGACAATTGATCGATAAATTAAAAGTCAATATAGAAAATATTAACTTAACTTGGTCTATTAAAAAAAAAAAAAAATTATGAAGTAAATCACATATAGAGTGATTGTGTCTATTTTGTCAAGAAAAAGAACAGAAATGTTTGTTTTAGTATTAGATTATTATGATTTTATATTAATATATTAATTTACGTATAAAATAAAAATTTCAAAATGTTAACTTGATGGATTATTTTTAAATTATCTGAGAAAGTTATTTCAACTGTAAATTAAACTACTCAAGATTATTAGAGAATAAACTAACTAGTTAAGTTTAAAAGCTTTAAAAAATTAACTTTTTAACTAGTTGATGTCCATGTAAGAAACTATAATATACTATATTTCAATCACCATACATATTCATATCCCACAACTGTATAAAATGGTCAATAATCGTAAATCTGACGATTCGCGTTAAAAATTAAAACCCAAGACAGTTGTCTGCACGCACGACGATTAAAATCACACAAATCATATTATTATCATTATTATTTCAATATAACCTAACCGATTATGCATAATAATATGATATTATACAATTAAATATCATAATACTTCTTGTTTACGGTACTTCACGTGGTTCTTAAAATATTCAAACGCGCGCACACACACAAAACACAAACAAACACACACATACTCACACAATGTGTCATATAATATATGTAATATAATGGTTTACGATATTATAATATTCGCCTCGTCGTCGTCGTGACGTACCTGGGTGCGACGATAATATAATATGCGTCATCGCCGGGACGAGGGATCGTGTGGTGGTTGTGGAATGGGTGGTGTCGGTGGTTGTGGTGATCGTCGTATTGTCGTGGGGTGGTGGTGTAGGTGGGGTGAAAGCACGATAAGGGTGAGCGTACACTTGCTGTATTGTATTATACAAATGCGTGCGCGCGATAGGACTTCCGGTGCCGCCCTCGCGGGTTCGCCAAAGAAACGCACCGAAAATGGACATTCATTTATAAATATATAATATTATATTATATCATATTATCATCACCGGTCTGACGATAAAACGTCGTGGGTACATCATAAACGTTTATTTATTATAATAGTCTTGTAAGCGAAATGACTAAACTTGCCGTCGCGTCCGACCACGTTAACGTCAAGGTATCGAGGTTCATAACAATATTGTATTACATTAGGCGGTATATTCACGTCATATTATACCGCGGTAACAACAACAACAATCGTATATTATACAAAACCATAAACAACAATCACAACAACGATTTGTGAGATTTGTATAATAGAGACGGGAAGAACACACGCGGCGGACGAGACTCGTGTAGTCATGGCCAGCGTGTGCGGGTGCGTGCGCGCGTCAAAATCAATGCTATACCGGCGGACGAAGCGCGCGCGTGGGTGTGCTTGCGTTTGCGTGGTCGCGCGCGCGCGCTTACGCGCAACCCGTACGGGTGCGTGTGCGCTATTTCGGGTGCGTTTATACAAAAACGTGTGCGTATCGCGTGCGTATAATCGCGGCGGCGGCGTCGGCGTGACGACCACTTGTTTGTGGGTGCGCGCCGCAATGCGCTACCACCCACCGCCAACAACCGTTTCGCCCACGCCGCCTGTACGGCAAACTTAACCTCGACCACACCAGCGCTACCACAAAAATTTAACCATCGCCAACACCGTGACGGCGCGCCCTTTTACCTGCGTCGTCCAAAGTCTTCGGCGTTGTCGTCAGCTGCAGCAGCCGCTGTCCGAGCGTATTCACACGCCCAAGCCGCGATCGTAAATGGCCCGACCGTTTCCGTTTCCTCTTAATGCTGTTCGGTACGTCTCCTTCCGGGCCGATTGAGGAACGGGGTAGGTGCGGGACAGACACGGACAGAACGAGTTACGAGAGACAGCGATGTGGACAGGGACAGAGAGATGGTGGGCGAACGATCGAGATAGCGCGTGGACGGAACAGGAAACGGGTGGAGGAGTGGCGAGCGAAACGCGGCTGGGATGTTGGAGTGGATGGGGTGGGATGGGGAGGGGGGAGAAAACGACGAGAGAAAAAGAGGTAAATGGAAATGAAAAAAAAAGAGAGCGCACCCGCGATCGGCGCCGAGCAACGGTCGTTGTGTTCGGTTTAGCGGGCACAACAATACAGAAGACACTTGTTGAGCGGACGCCGGGAGTCGCTCGGCACCGACGCTCCGGCGTAGGGACTCGGCGTCGTGGTCGTCGGCGTCGTCGTCGCGCGCCGCCGGTGGTGGTGGCGGTCGGCTAATGTCGTCGTCAGCGCGTGCGCGTCCCCGCGGGATCGATGCGCGGCGCACCACTGCCGCACGTATCACGCGCCGTCCGCCGCCTCCGCCACCGTCTTCGCCTCGCGCCCGCGATGCCGACACCTGTTACCGCGCCATCCCTCCGATCCACGACTGTAGCCGGTCGGGGGATGGACGACGTCAGCGGTGATTGGGTGACGAGGGGGGTGGCGGCATAGTTGTCGGCGGCAGTGTTGGTGGGGTGAGTGTGATGGTGATGGAGGTGGAAGTGGTACGAGGAGAGTAGTATCGATCGCGTTCAACCCCTGTCGGACGTTCGTCGACGGCGAAGGGATAGGGTCGTTCCCTACGGTTCCCTCGTCCCCTCGTCACCACCGCCACGGCGTATTATTGCACATACTCGCGTTTCGCGCGGGGTACGTTCACCCTGACGGGCGGCGCGCGTACGCCAAAAATCTTTTTCGTCGAGAGATTATTTTCACGCGCGGAATCGGTTGTATCGACTGATCGACCATGTTTTTTTCATTTTTTAATTTTTTCTCCTATTTTTCGCATCCCCACTGCGAAATAGTTTGTATTCGCCACGTTCATGACATACACTAGACATTAAAATTAGGTTTAATTTATCATACCAATCTGTGGCACCGCCTGAATGGAAGACCACGTGATCTTTTGAAGGTTTATTTTATTACACCTTTATATAATATGACTTTGACCTAAAATATATAATATATAATTGATATTTCATTAAATCGGCACTGTCGTCGTCGGTATTCGAGTTGTAATAATAAATAAACATCATCTGCTCGCGATAGCATCCAACCTTGAAAATTGTGAGTAGTATTTCCCGGAAAATACTACAAGGTTTATTTTGCATTTTAATTCAACGTGTACAATAACGGTTTAATATTAAAATATAGACGTAACGGCAGACGCAATATAGCATATAGTAGACACTGGTCGGAGAGGTATCTCGGTGGTTGTGGGAAATTTTGTTTACATAACTTTGGAAGGGAACAAAATAAAACAGAATCCAAATAAAGCCCGTCGAATAAAATTTACAAACGATAACAACAACAAGCGACGGTCATGATCGATCGTTAAAAATATTGTTACCTCAGTCGACTTTTTTATGAATGATTGCAAATAATAATAATAATAATAATAATAATAATAATAACGTAACTTATTACCGGGCACTATCGGGAACAAGATTTTTCAAGCGTTTGCGTTTACCACCTAATATAGTAAACATCGCGAGTAAAATGACATAGTCTTTGTGCATTTTTTTTTCGCTCGAAATTGTGTCAGTTTTTTTGTATTTTACGATTGAATAATTATTATTCAATTCTATACAATAATCGGTCACCGGTCAATATTAAGTAGAATAATAATCCAATACTGATTAAGAATCACACACGACAATCGGCACTTTTCAATACGTGACGACTGACGAGTGATTTAAGTCTAAACGACTCAAAATTGTTGGTGTAAAAATAAATTGAAGAGCACACCGGGACAATTATAGCCATTTTAGGTACAAATTTCCGGTTGGTCCTAGCTTGTGGGATCGAACTGGAAAAATTTAAGAGGACATGTCCCCCGCATGACATATTGACATGTATATTCTCCGCTTTACAAATGTATTAAACATGGCGAATTTTACATTACCTATCAATTAAAATCTATTTTACTCTGCTATTTTTAAAATTAAAGTGAACTGATCGTAAAATTGAATGGTAAAATTGTTATCTAGGGGACAACTAAGGTTTTTGTAAATATTATTATTATTTAGTAAGTTTTGAACTTTTTGAGATCTTACAATTTTTGTACATTTTAAAGTGATAATAATTTAGCCAATACCTATTCAATCAAATATTTTTAGTTAACATGGGAACTGTCGAACGTATATCTCAATAGTATGTATTAGAAAAAAAGAAACAACATAATATGCGGGCACGACGTTCTTTTAAATCGACCAAAGACACACAATACTTTAGACTTCATGGTCGCGTCATATTATATTGTGTAAACAAACATTACAATACACTGACGAGTCGTAATTATTGTGTTGAATAATTGTTTCGAAAACCAATTTCTCAAAGTTTCCAATGAAATCTTTATCGATAGAAGCATGCTCTACTCGCGGTGTCTTTCGTGGCTGTTCGATTTAAAATTTAAGACGTAATAGTTGACTCTAAATTCTATACATGTCTATTTTTCGAAGTAATTTAACGAACATTTTATCAATCATTTCACGCGTCGCAATGCATCGTTAAGACCTAAACCGAGAACATGTTATATCACCACAAGTATATTGTGTTATCGACAGTTTTGGGAAGCGATGAATAATGAACGTTTAACGAGGGTGACGAAAATAATTATCAGATATTAAATCATTATCCAGAATTTGATAAATACACGTCATACTGGTATTAGTCGACCGTCTTTGTCGGAAATATGTAAAACATAATATGTCTATAATACAGTACGGAAATATTAAAAACTATACTTAACTCGATTTAAACGTCATATTATTATGAGTATGTTGAAAAAAATGGCGAAGTGGTCGAATTTCTTTTCAACTGACATTTAAATCTGAACTGTCAGAGCAACGATGACTAATAATTATGATCCATAATTTATGAATCGATTTCATAACAACAATATATTATTTTAATATTAACGTCTTTATGTGTTACCGTCATCCGGAAGACATGCTTTATTCGGTTAACTGAAAATTTTGTAATACAAATAGGTATCACGAATATCGCAAATATATCCCACAGCGAAGTCGTCACGGGACCGACAGTCATTATTAGTGCCATAGACGTGCATATGGAGTGGCCATGGCCCACCCTTTTAGCCGTACTGTACCCGTTACACATATTGTGACCTGATAATTGTTTATCATAAAACTTTAATAAAATACAATAAATTACAAATTACAATTTTCAATGATAATAATTAATTGAATACATTGAAAAATTGAATTGCTAAGTATCCAAATCATAATTAGTTTGGCCCACACTGTCAAAAAGTTCTGTGCATGCCTATATATGATTATTATATATACCTAAATGATTTTTATTTTCGTTCGGTTGTTTTAGAAGACAAGCGCGTTGTGTGCTTTTATATCTTGTACATGTTCAGTTGTGTGGGTTTATTGTATGTGGGCGTATTGCGTGGGTGGGTCGAATGCGAATGTCATACATACTACCTATATACGTAATACATTTAGCACACGTAATTTTATACAAATGCATAAGACTAGCTTACACTAATTAACGTTTCTCGCTCGCAATGGTTCCCAGAGTAAATGCCATATTATAAGAAAAGCGAAACTAAAAGCTATTTGGAAACCATGACGTGATACTATCCCGAATACATTTTTTTCTTACCTGTTAACGATTTTCATCCTCTTGCTCATCTGTTTTCAAAATAACCATTCATTCTTTGAACAATTGTTATACTGAAAAAATATGTAAGTATATATTATATATATAAATATTTGTTAGCGTTGACGTATGGAATTCTGTAATTCTATAGAATAACTAGTTATCTTATAGAATTACGGATAATTTCAGTTAATGTATTGAATGAATCCATAAATTCATGCATAGGTACTTCAACTAGTTATTGTAAATACTAACTAGATTTATTCTATGAACTAACAATAATCGTTTAGTTAATGCATTAAAAACTTTTATAAAATCAATACATAAAAATATATAAATAATAATTTTGAAAAAGTCGATTTTGTTTTGGACAACGTCAATTTATTAGAAATTAGGTGAAACAGCATATTATCATATACATTACCGCAAACATAATATACATATACCTATCATAAAATTTGGTCATGAAAACAGATATATTATAAGTGGGACAGTGGGACAATATTGAATATTGTGTCGTCGCTTTGAATAAGTTCGATTATTTCGTTTTCGACCGCGAAAACTCTTACCTGTACCTAATGTGATACCAAGAAACCGGCTAAAGATCTCTTCTGACCTAACCGAAAAATAAACATTAATGTTTAAATATCGTACATAGATCCTATGCGCTGTAATTTTCTCGGGACACGTTATGAAATTACTACACCATCACACACAAAAATATTATTTATAATGCCACCGTTAAAGCATAAATATTATTATTAAATTCGAAAAAAATAAATATTATTTACGATAACCGTAAAACTTTAAAACTAGGTAACGTTTTGGATTTAAAAAAATAAAATAATAAATAAATACTTTTAATTTTCTCGTATAGTTATAATATTATACATGATGCATTTTATTATACCACCGACCGCCGTATCGCATGCGGTGAGTCTTTTTATTTATATGTATATATATATTCAAATAATATCCATAAAGACCATATGCAACTTTTTACCATACTATACACACATATATATATATAGATTAGGTACCATAACCCGCGTATTTATGCCAAGTTACGCGTACCGTCATAACTTGGCGCAAATCCAAAACAGAATTTCTTTTATCTCCGTTTTCAGCCACAATTTTCATGTATACGTTTTCCCACCGCACTCGCATTATACGGCTCATTAGCTTAAGACATTATTTATACGGAGGCGGCGGCGGCCACGGCGTTACATATGCGTTTAATATAATATAATATTATAATATCATATATTATATATTATGATATACGCTGCTCCATAAACTCGCGCCGAAAACAGATATAATAAAATTGTCAAACCTACTTTTTTTTTTTTTAAACTACGGGCGATTAGAATTTTTTTTTAAACGTTATAATGTTCAAGCGATTGATACCTGCAAGATCGCTGCCATTTAGCTATTATAGACACATCACTTGTATTTGATCGTATTTATATGTATCCTTGATTTCGAAATATTGAAATATTAATAATCTTATATTCTTTTCAACGGAAGGGGTACTTTTTTCCGTAAAACGTGATACTGATAAATATTAACAAAATTAAAATTAAAATTAAAATTAATATTAGTATCATTGAATAACATAATAACTAACGTAAAAACTCATAAACTACAACTTGTATGAATACAGAATTTAATTTACTTAAATAAATTTTTTATCAAATTAATCGATAATAAAACATATGCGTGATAAAAGATTTACAGTGAAAAAAAAAGATTTTAATTTGAAAGAAAATAAGTTTGCATCAAAAGGATAAATGATACTCATAAGTGAATACTATAAAAGAAAAGAGAAAATGTCTCAAAAATGATTTTGAAACGGAAGTAGTTTAATTTCCACTGCGGATGTGGTGCCACCGATGGCAGTTGAGGTGTTATCGTCGTGGGTGTTTTCAAATTTAACAATAAGCAACAAAAATATGCATTGATATAATATTGAAATATTTTTGAATTATTGTTCATGGATCGTTGTGAAACTCAATCGACTGCAAAAAATGTGCTCAAAAAGTAATGGGCGGCCGTAATTAATAATGATATTAATAATTAATACAATATAATAATAATATAAATCGGAATTTTGCAAGTACTTTCACATTATATAGGTTAAAACAATTTTTTTCTGGTCTATGAGGTAAAGAAAGCGAAAGCATCCCAACAATAATATATCATAATATTATGCGCAAATAATTACGTGACATAAAACTGTGTAAAATTTCCGAAACGTTGATAATTAATTTTCACAACTTTTGACCCACAGAAAACGGTGTATCAATATTATAACAGGGCGTTGCGTGGTTCGTCCTAAACTTTGGTAAATAACGCAAAAACCCACGCAAAGTTGTGCCGCCGAATACGCAGACACGTTAAAAGCGCACAAGCTATTATTTTTATATACGCAAAATATTACCATATACCAGATACCTTTATTTACAAACATAGACCTTAATTTTTATTACTCATATATTTTACTGATGATAAATCATTACTCATTAGTATTGATTTTGCACAATTTAAACGTGTTTGAGAACTGTATAGAGTGTCCCGTGAGGATTTACCCATTGCGATATCTCCCGAAATAATGATGATACCGAAATTCTGATTTTGTAATAAGACTCTCAGGGATAAGAACTACAATTATTTCATATTTTAATTTATTTTAATGTTTTGGTAAAAAAGTTAAAAAACATATTTTTTTATTTAATTATTTCAAAAAAAATTAAAGATAGCCATTTTGTTGAGTTTATAAATAATAAAATATTAGTAGTTATTAAAGTTTTTATTTTAGTAGTATTTCAAGTTAAGATTGGCAGAGTGGAGTGGTACGGGGTTACCCCGCAAAATGTTTGTCCACTACTCCGCTTGTCTAAACTTTAAATACTTATAACTCATAAACTACTCGTCCTAAATTCGATTTTTATGAATCAAAATACTTAGAAAAATATTCTGCTTTGGAATATGAAATTAAAATTAATTGTCATTCAAAAAAGTAAAAAACTTAAAAAAATGATAAAGATAAAAAATATTAAAAAATATAATTTTTGCAACTATGTAAAAAAATATTTTGAAAAAAGTCAATACTTTTTTAAATAATGAGTTTCGATAAAAAAATCACCCTGTATATTACTATTGATATTAGATGTTATTTATTATACCTGACAAATTATGTACTGGCATTAAAAATTGCCAAAAATATTTATAATCAAACGTGAAAAGTGATGATTTTTTGTAGGGAATGAAATAGCTTGGAATTATTTTAAATAGCTAATTATAAGTCTCCTATTCAATCACCGATAATGATTAGGTGTAAGGTGAGAGAGTATGGACTATGATTATACATAAATCCTGTTACCTATATGTACCATGTTAGAGGAAGTCGCTTGCTTTAACAACTACAATATTATTACAATTTTATATTATAATTTATTAGAAGTTATATATATTAATAATTTCTAATTAAGATTCGCAGATATTATTTTGTAGTGCGTACCGCTGTTGTTACAATAATATGTAGCCAATTAAAAGTCAAAGTCTAATACCATTCCAAACAACAAGGATGTAACAATGTACATAATGGGCCCTAACATGATGAACTTTTGTCCATTATTGTCTTCTTGAAGCATATATAAAAATACGTGTTTATGTATGACGTTTAATATTATTTCTGTTATGTGTAGAAATCAGCTAGAAACAATCGTTTACCGTCATAAAACTTTATTAGACCTATCTATTACATAATTTGTATGATTACTTGATTATTATTTTTAAAATCATCAATATTTCCGGTCCATCAATTGTTGCGATACGTTAAACAAGTATAATAGCATATTTTTTATTGACCGTGTACTTTAGTGGTAAATATAAAACCTACTGGGGAAATCAAAGAGACACGTTTTTGACACAAATTGACGGATATCCTTGTGCAAAACGTATAAAAATACGCGACGGATGTTAAACAAAACTAATCAAAAAGAGGATTCGAAGATACCTTCCACGATTTCTAGAAAATGTATAGACTACGATACTAGATGACGTGATAATATTATTTTTTAATCTATTATTACAATAGTCATCGAATATATAAACAAATATCCGAACTTAACTTATTTTGAGACCAAATAAATATAACATTGCCTTCAAACGTGCATAGATTATTACTATTTGGACGCAACGCGTGGAACGGCGAGATCGTTATTATTATTGTTAGGACGACGAGGGACAGTGTAAAATAATAATAATAACAATAAAAATAATAATAACAATAATCGTTTACGGAAAAGTTATTATTGCGGTCGGTGATGGGATGGAGGAGGAACGTAACACGACTTACCAGCGATTCGTACGTAAAATATGCGCTTGTATACGCCACCCCCTCCCCACAAACCGGACACCCCGCTACTCGACCGCTTCCGCTGCAGTGTCTAGACTCTAGACGATTTGGAAGCGGTCTGCGTGTTTATACGATCACGGGTAGTAAAGCTTTTCTCTCCAACAGTATACAGTAAAATATATGTACTCACGATACTATAATACCGTCCAAGTATATAATATTTTAGTTAGACATGATATACCTACCTGCTATGCATCGAGATTCCCGAAAAAGCATTCTACTCAATACGAAATCGTCAACATCATTATTTAAACCCCCCTCCTATGAGTTTGACATGAAAGAAAACTGTGGCGACTATTCGTTAATTATTTAATACACTCAAATTATTATTTTCTTTACAAATTTAGAGTATATTCGAATCTGTAAAGGCCTTTAAAAATGTTGACTTGCAAATCTCGCAGGCAAAACCTAACCTAACCGTAATTGTGATCTGAAAATTATTGACGGATCGTTTCAAACATTTTGATTGGAATTAGAACAAGTGATTCCTAGAGAGTTTTTCTACTACGTGTTTCTGTTATATAGATACCCATCAAAAATAACAATTTATTCATCATTAAATGCAAAATTAAACAAGAATGCAAAATTATAAGCGGCCCAAATTGGACTAAAAGTTTTAAAATCAACGAATAAACATAAGATATTCACTAAAATAAATTAACTACTATTAAGTTCGATGAAATATTAAAGTTAAATATAGAATGGTAAATCACATATATTCTATGAATTTATATCTATAGCCGAAAGTTGTTAAAATTATGTATTTTTTTATATTGTTTCAATGATAAGTATTACTATTAATATTCTACACTAAAAGTTGAATAACTCGATGACGGCCAATCTTAACCTCGATTGCAACGCATAAAAAAGTATAACCTAACCATTTTCTAAAAACCCTTAGAATAGAGAGTGATGCTCGTTAAAAAGAAAATAATAGAGTTCATCTGTAATTTTAGGACTGAATTTTAATATCCTACGAGACATTAGTTTATCTGAAAACATAATACGATGGTCTTAAAAATAAGCTCAACATTTTTGAAAATCAATAATAATGGTATCGAAAATCCCACACTGTTTCTACAAGTATAGTTGTAGGTCATTAACAATGTGTTGAATTGAAAAAAAAATAAAAGTATATGACTATACGAGTAGGGCTTGCGTTGAGTAAATCATATACCTCAAGACATAATATTATATTTTAGCAAGCCTGGGCAAAAAACTTTATTAAATTTAATTTCCAATAACTTAATTTTTAACTAAACTGAATTTTATTGATAATGCAACTTAATTAACAACGAGTTACTTTTAATAACATCCAAGCTTCGTTAGTTTATAAATGATTTAATTATAAAATATATTATAATACAATTATTATTGATGATGCATTTTATATTAAAATTTAATTTAATCATTTTTATTATTTTAAACCATGTTACTGGTTACCTATATATTTTATATAGTACCTATTAAATCAAAAATTATAATAAGTTTATCGTACATTTCCTTATAACTTTTAATTTTACAAAGTTAAAGAAAAACTAGGATGATAGTTATATTAACTTTTTTTTAAACGTTTTCAATCAACTTAATTTAATACTCAATCAAAAACTATTATTAACTTTTCCAGGCTTCTATTTTAGTATAATATATATAGTGTTGTATACTCACATGTAGTTTATATACGACAACTAATTCGAGATCGAGAAAATAGTATTTTATCGGTGCAATTCGTTCGAGAGCGATGAGGTTCGTCATTCTTATTCTAGTCGCCGTTCCCATGCATCAGTCGAAACGTTTTTTTCGCCTAACACACAAACAATAAATTAAAGTACAAAGCAGTATGACACACTCGAACGTTGTATAATACTTTATTTTGCAGTTGTAGTCCCTTCGATGGAGTGAAACGTGAGACGATTTTAATTTATTGCGTGATGCGCTTCGTATCGTCGTCACTGGTTTATTCTTTAAGACTGCTGTTGAGTAAATCATTATCATAATAATGTAATAGGTACTAAAACAGTATAACGTACATAGGTAGGTCGTGTACGACGACGATACAACAACAATATACAAACTCGTTAACAACAATAATATTGTTTTAAATATTATTACCGCATTTTTAAAGATCAACATTACGACTTTTAGCGAGTAAATGTTGACGTTGAGGTTGACTTCTGACGCGTTTCGCCTTCAAAAACTATTTCTCCGGATGTCAATAAAAATTAATTCCTCATATTTATAATAAACCGACATCGATCCATACCGTATTTAAAAATGTGTTCATTTCCTGCAGCGTTTCCGGTCACTCGTTAACATTAAGGTTGTCATATTTTTATGATATTTTTAGCGACAGTTTAATGCTATAAGTAATTTATCGTCTCGTGTAAATCTGAATATCTCTATTCATATACCAGTAAATAAGGTAAATTAAGTATTGTGATAACAACACTACTGATAATCCATATAAAATGTAAAATACTCAATAAAATAATATTATGCGCTTGAACGTTTAAAAAACGGTATACCTATATGAGGTATACAATTAAAAAAATCTCTGGATTTCTTTAGATATTGTCCGTTTCGAGAGAATCACTCTGTAGAATATCATTAAAATATAATTTTTAACAAATAATAAAAATATTATAATTACGGGATATTTTAAAAATACGAATTACGTTTTAATATTTCCGAGTAGAAATCTCTTTTATTTTTTTAATATTACATTTCTGCACGAAAGAACATTTTGAAAAATATGTCGGTGTATCATATAATATTTCACGTCAACCGCGTAATCGTGTAATTATTAAAGTTTAAAGTTTTGACAGGGAAACGAGCCACATTACTACCCACTCTACGCTCGTCTCCGTCACTCGGCACCCTTATCTCGTTTTGAAAAGTAAAAATACGTGGGCCATAATTAGAAAATCAAAAGTTTATGACGTTTTAGGAAGACAAAAGGTAGCGGAAACGGGTTCGCAAATGAAATGTTCGTGGTATTACGTATCTTGAACCTTTTACAGAGCTGCGGCAATAAGTTGCAGTAGAATAATAATAATAATAAATTATGTACCATCGTCCATCGTGCGCAAAGTGTTTCGTCGGAACGATCGAAAATAATAAAGTTAAGTACGCATATTATATATTATTATACAAGTGTATTACACACATTCGAGGTTTACATATAACGCTTCCCTTCCCTTTCTCTTCCTCTCACATAGCTTAACACCTGAAATTAAATATCAACAAATTTAATGATTGATCATATTCGGAGTGAGCAAAAGTATGAATAATTTTTAATTCATATCGAAATGATAGTTAAAAACATCTATGTGTACCTATATAAACACAATTAATATATAATATTGAACAAACGGTTCCAAATCTGTTTTTCTGACAAGCATTTAAAATTTATATGAGAATTACAATGATTTGGCACTAAAAGTTGTCTGATATACACATTACCTACACTGCTATACACCACATTAAATAATAATTATAAATAACTTTTGTCTTTTTAAGTTGATGAATACAAAGTACAAACATTTGCATTTTTACAGTGGTATTCTTCTGTTTTGACAATGGTATTTAAATAGCTATAGATAATTTAAAACAAAACAATGCCTAAGACTTGACAATTAGGCATCACTGTAAATGGAAACCACGATAATAGTTTATTTAAAAGTGAGAATAGACAGCAAATTTCTACGCATTATAAGTGAACATTATAGAGGTATAACTTTAATCATAAATTAATATTCTCACGAGTTAGAATTTAATGATTAGACATTGCAGTGCACTAATCTGCAGTTCAAATATTTTTAAACGCATATTACCACAGCAATATAACATATCGATAGCAAATATGTGCCCATATTTCAAACGCGTTTGTAAGTTTTAGATGAGCAGATGGCCCAATCTTCAATGCTTTAATATACAAACAAAATTTATTCTTTTTAAAAATATGAAATACAATTTATGGATGGAGATAGAGTAAACTAACCGTAAGCGCGACAGTCGTGTTGTCGTATATAAACGAAGACGATGAAAACACGTAGGTAGTGACGAACAGAAAAAAAACGGAAAAAAAAATAAAGTAGTTCGCTCGGTGCATTATAATATTATTATTATATATCACCCGAGTAAATAAATATTATTATTCACGATTCACACGTCTCGCACTTATTGGGCGAGGTGTATAGTATACAGGGAGCTAGGGTGCATCTAGAATATTTAACGATTCTGCGCCTATACACATTATGTAAAGTGCACGTGAAACACACTTACCGAAGCAATATTTCGAAAAATGAAAAAAATAATGGAATTGTATTCTCAAGACAATCAATAGTCGACTATACGTGACAATGATCACTATACTCATTAGTACTCATGACTACTGCAGGGTTTTATTTTATGCACATACAATTAATTGTTCTCGATTTCGATTTAAATGTTTATACCTACACTACATTGGTTAAACGTTTAAAATGTAAATTGTGTCGCTGATTTTGCAAAATTAATGTCATATGAAAAAAAATCGATTATATATATATATATTACGGAGGAATACGTGCAATTCAATTTGAATTCAATTTACTACTTTATTTGTCAGTCATATAATATCGAAAAATAGTCTACATAATAGTATCATCATAGTCGGTGAAGCGTTATTATTATAATTTTAAATACAAATATTTCAGTTCAAGTAGGTACCTACTATTATAATAATATAGGTACATTAAGAAAATAGCGCGACGCATAGGATGAATCTATACCATCAGTGATTTCCAAACTTTTTTATTCAAAGACCACATAATATATCAAAATCATTTAGTGAGCCAAATGTACATAAATACATATATTTTTTTAATTATATAAATATTTAAAAAATGTCTAATAATATACCTACTTAAATATACTTAGTTATATATAATTATGATACATGTCATAATCGAAACGTGCGAGCGATAAAAATTTTGGATATTACACATGTTTTTAGATTATTTAGCTACAGTCTTTTGGAGCCGGTGAAAACTACTTGTTCGCGCACCATCGTTTAGAGACCCCTAATTGTAGTTACCTGCCTATGAATATCGAGACGAAAAGCGTCCCGTTGGAATTTTGTTGAACGGGATACACATAACTCGAACGACTCACTATTATTTGCTCAGCTAGAAGGAGATGAACAGCTGATGGGCCGATGCAAAAGAAAACATTTCGATCACTTTTAAAATAGGTATCTATATATTTTCTTGAAGATGCGAGTTAATCGATCCCGGTAGTTTCGGCGGACAAGGAGTCAGCACTGTACTTTCTTCTCGTTTTCTTTTTTTATTATTATTATTATAAATTACTTTTATTATCAAAAGTTCCCCCGCGGGGACAATAATATTCCGCTCGAAATGCCGTCGCTATAACCATTTCCTCATAGTCACCGGTATGGGTGGGCGCGGTCGTCGTCCGAATTGCGTATGATGATCGAACGGTTTCGTGTGTCACGCACGAACAGCCGAGCGACGACCCTTCGTGTCGTAATACGTCTATGTCACAGCCTCACTTTCTACTCCCCCCCCCCCCCAAAAAAAAAAAATAAGTCCACTTCCTCGGTCCGTCGCTGGTTTGGGTTCGGATGACGGTAATAGGTATGTGTAGGCTCGGATAGCTGATTCGGGATCTCAAGAATGTTGAAATTGTATTCTATAAATTGGAAATACACACCTAAATCTCTGGTTATTTCCAATCCGTATTTGGTAATACGAAGTATTATCGGGAAACATTTTTAAACATCATTAATTTTCAAAATTCGATAGTACTCGTATAACATATGAATAATGTACACAATATAACAATAGTGACGATTTAATCTACGTGAAACTGACACTATAATGTTAGCACAATAGCCTAAGAGTCTAAGACCACTCCAACAAACTTTTCTTGGACTTGTTGGACGTTGTTGAAAATGTATTGGAATTTGTAGGAATCTATTTTAAAAGTTATTTTATTATAAAGTTCGTAGTTCTAAACTCAAAACTAGCTCTACAAATTAAAATAAAACATTAAAAACTGTTTCAAAATATACACATTACAATAAGTGACATTGTTGGGCTATTGTTGGACTATTGTTGGACGTTGGACAATAACTAAAACAATTTTATGAATTGATAAGGCATATAGTTCAAAAGTTCATATACAATCAGTATAAAAGAAATAAACAACCAGAAGTATGAAAAATGTTTAACAAACGCATGTTTACCCATCATAGATAGAGAAATATGATGCAAACGATTTTTCCGGAATTTAAAATCATTATTTTTCTTTAAATGGTATTCCTCTAGCAACCTAACCTTAATCACATTTTAGTAAATTTTCAAAACACTTTTTCCCTAGCACTAAACATAACACTACACATGAGTACATGTTTATAAAGTTTTATTTTTCGTAATGTTTATTGCTGGTGTTCAACAACTTTTGAAACTGGTCCAACGAACATCTTTACACGTCTTAGATCAATAAAAATTGATCCAACAATTTTGGTAAATATTTTAAATGATGAATTCTTCAAAATTTTAGCAGAAGTAGTATCACGCCTTCCAAAAAGCGAAATCACCATCATTAAAGGCGACTTAAACGCAAAAGTTGGAGCATGCTGCACCGGAGCAAATATAACCGGAAAGTACGGGCTCGGCGTAAGGATTGGAAGCGAATTAAAACTGATTGAATTTTGCCAGATTACATACATGGTAATAACTAACACCCTCTTCAAGCACCATCCAAGAAGACTATACATGTGGACCTCATCAAACGGAGAGTACAATAATCAGATTGATTACTGCCTAATTCCATCAAGGTAGACAACCTGCAGTGTTGAGAACATCAAAACAAGGCCAGGAGCAGATTGTGGATCAAACCACCAACTGCTGGTGGCAAAGCAACGGATTCATTTGAAAAATTGATCTATCGTTTATACCTAATTTGGCTGCACTGAATCAGCGGATCATCCGTCCTATTTTCAGAAGCAATATCACTGAACTCAGAGAATTTACAAATCTTCTGATCCAAACCCTAGAAAATAGTACACAATCGGTCATAACGTGAAAATCGTAAGTGGCTTGCTCTCTTCGGGTAATTCCAAAAAAGAAAATTACGGATTCCAGCTCGGATTCCCATTACGAACATCTCACATTCTCACAAATTGTATGTTATGTAATACATAGATACTGCAGCATCGATTTAATAATATAATAATATGTTTGAAGCTCAACAATACTCCGAAACACATAGTGCGCGCCATGTTATAATATAATAATATATATTACTACAAAGAAAATTTGCGAACTTAAACATGTGCACGGCGTGGCAATTGCGGTGGCGGCTGGGGGAGGGGAACGAAAAGATTTATAGCCGATCTGATCTCTAAATATATATAAATATATAATGTATAAATAAATCGGGTCGGAGATGATTATCGGGAACGCGCAAGCGAGTCGAAAAAAACGATTTATATTATATTATATTATTATTATTATTATTATAAATATTATATACATCGACAGTGTTCAGTTCCTTGCCCATACCTCTACCTACCCGCCCAATCGAACCTAGGAGATATCACAACTCCTTTTTTTGACGTCGATTAAGCTCGTCGTATACGCCCACCCACCGGCAGAGGAGCGTCATCGATACAACGACGTTAACCGAACGACGATTCTGCAATATACACAATAAATTAATAATAATACATATTGTAAAATATATAATTTTTAATTACTGACGGCTGCAGCTAATGCCTCGACGACGATTCTGTACGGTATAATATTTGCTCAAACGATTGCGTTTTCCTATTATATTTACACAACAGCGGCAGCGGCCGTCTCTCGTTAAACAAACGCTCGGAATGCGTCTCTTACAGCAGCAGCTCCCTACAGACCACAAAATGCGTACTGTAACGCTCGACGATTGTCATTATTTATATAATAATAATAATATGTATTTTACGCTGCTTCGACGGCCGAACAAAAACGATTAGTGACGACGACGACGACTGCAATAATAATAATAATTGATATCTACGATTTCACATTTGATTTTGTTTTCTGGTGATTGGTGATGTTTAGCGGGTACGACGACGACAACCATCGTAAAGGTCGGACGACATAATCGGTCGGAGAAAACCGTTTCGCATTATATTATTATCATTATACGATTCGACGACGATATTTTATACGAGCACCACCCGTCGTCGTCATTGCGAAACAGTGTTCAAATTTTCAACTCCAACATTCTTTGCGACTAAAAACTTTGTAGCCGGCCCAGAAGCGGTTCGTGATTATTTCAACGGATTTTCAATCGCTATATTTAAATTTATTATTATATACCGTTCGCAAAAACTATTTCATATATTATTACTCGTATAATCTCAAACTATGTTTTTTACACGTTTTGCAGATAACAACGATTGTACGTAAGTTATTCAGGAACGAAACAGCTCGTTTTATATTATGACAACCGCCTCACATCGACATTTTATTATGTTCGATGAAATAACAATAAAAGCAGAGAAATTAAATCCTAAAAGTTTAAAAAATTCGGATTTATATTCCATCATAATTACTTGAACTTATTCGATTACTGTCTGTATAGTGTCTATGTCTCAAAATCCCTTCGACGTAGCCATGCAGCTGTGTTTGTCTGTGCGATGCAGTCGTTGAATCTTTGTAGCTGAGGTGACGAAATAACTGAAATTAAATGTAAAAAATAGACCATGTAAGCATAATGTATTTCTTAAAATAGTTTTCTACCACAGATATGACAATATTATATATCAAGTGATTTGGAGCTCGCGAAAATACGATTTCATCACGCGTTTTTAAAGAATATTATCAATATGTGAAAAAGGGTAACGTGAACCACTTTGAGTTATGATAAGTCTACAACGTATTTTTTTTATTTTGGAGCATCTGATATATTTAAATTTAATAATTTTAATACCAAAAGAAATTGTGTAGCTCAAAATAATAAATAAAATCACTTTTTTTATTTACGAGAAAAATCTGCATTATAAACACCTGCAGTTTCGTACAACTTGGGTCAATAATCATTGGCCATCGTAAATCACTATCCCCAACATATGACTTACTAATAGTTACAATATTAGGATGCGATATTTTATCCAAATCCTAATTTGACGCGGTAAAGCACGACTGACCTATACCTTTTTAGCAACACGATTGAGCATAGAATATGTTATGCAATGTTGCCAAATTCACATTGCCAAAATGTTGTACTTAATTTATTATTTTAACGTAACATTATCAAACTCAAACAAACTAAGAACCCAGCCCAGCTTCATCGAAAAAGTTATCGATTGATAGATTAGTTCCCGAGCAATAAATATTAGTTTTATCCGTAATGAAATTCCCGTTATAGTGCGATATTTAAACATTTAGTAAACATTGTTTAAACAAAGATTTTGTTAAAACAATTAAAATTTGGTAACTGGGAAAAAAACATTTAATATTGGGAGAAAATATGAGATTATTAAGATAAGGAACGATTCCGAAATTATTATAGGAACAGTTTAATAATATCCGTAGCGTTCGATCACGTACAGTCTATTTTCAGATTATTTGTTTAATATAGATTTTAATGATATAACAATAATTTTATCGAAAACATTTAATTATTTATACCATATTTGAATTACTATAATTGTTTAACCTTTCAGCAGGCGCGTCTGCACTTTTTTTACGATAATTATTATGAATTTATTCACATAACGTTTATCTATGTGCCCCGAGTAATACTGGGTTTTTTCCAATTCCACAATGACGTATTTATTATTTATACTTAAAAAATTGTATTTAAATAATTAAATTTTAAATGATTATTTTCTTACTAGTCGACTATAGTTGACTAGTCCACTGACCACTAATATCCCTCCATGAAGTGCTATTAATGAATAGCTTCTTCAATCAATCCAATCATAACCCATTATGTACCCCTCCATTGTGCTTATTGTAAATATTTTTCTTACAGATTTTACAAATTAAATAAATATGAAAAAAAAAATTATACAAAAAATTATAAAAAAATATGTATACTAATACAAAATATTATATAAATAAGAGTTAAATGTTTCCAAACAATATTTGTATTAAAAATTATTTTTTTATCTTTTATTGCAATTAAACATAATACCAATTTGAAAAATATTCTCTCGTTTCTGCTCGTGAAATACTTAATACATAGTAGCGCACGTACCGAAATGTTAAGCAAATATTTTTTGTATAGCATAGTATAAAATTGAAAATGACAACACACTGAGTTTTTATGCTCAATCTTGTAGGTTTTCTTGTATTTCCATATCCTTTGATACGCCGACAAATTTGCTCAATCGTGTCGTAAAAAAGGTTATTTTTTTATACTCAATTGTGTTGTAGTCACTTGACGGACCCTTAAATCTTAATAATTTTTTACTACGTTTTGGGACACGTGCTGTACCTGAAATTCTAAATTTTCCTAACACTCGTTATTGGTATGGTGATATGTGAACTGTGAACATGATGGACGCGACATAATATTATAAAATAATAACGGAAATTTCGTTACACTTGATGAAGTTATATATTCAAATCAAAAGATATGTTTATGATCCAATGATGAGCTTTTGATGGCAATTCTTTATTCTTTTTTTTTTAGGTATCCAGTTTGATAAAATATGATACATTGAATTGAAAAAGGTATGTGGTATATATATTACGAGCACGGTAGATAACCTATTATATTGAATCACGTATCATACCCAAAAAGAGTTACCTTCATAATTTATAAAAATACAATATTCCATAGAGGCCTATCAATCGACCGACCTATACTACACGTCTCCCCGGGTCTCTTCAGAAGTATTTTCTATTATTATTATTATTATTATTATTACTATTACTATTACTATTATTATTATTATTGTTATGATTCCAGGGCATATGTATATAATATAATATATGGGTAGGTACTTACGGTGGAGTGACGGCCGAGTGGGCACGTAAAACCGAAGACCGCAAGCGTGTATAATAAATTCAACGCGCACGCCGCTGCAGTATACTAGTGTGCTAGAGTTGGTAGCAGAGGGGGGGGGGTACGTTTTTCAAGATCCGAAAGGTCTGCTGGTCACCAGATTTATGGCCGTCGAGCGATGTGCTCGTATTATTTCCCCTCGAGTGTTCTCCGTCATGTAGTAGTAATAATAATGCGGACTGCGCAAAATGTCAACGAATAAAATTAAACTCTCCTCAACCATCCCCAACCGCCAAAACCCTGTAGTCAAACCCGACGATATGAGCAACGTTGTGACCGACATGAGTGAGGTTAGGTGTTGGCGAAGAGAGAGTAACGGCAGGAATAAATAAAAATTTAAAATCAAAAACAAATAATGCGACACTTAGGATATAATATATAACACAAAATCGACCACCATGTCGCTGCGTTCAACTGGTCGTGTTAAAAAAAAAAAACAACAAGACATATTACAGTGTCGCATTCAAAGGGTGGCACATTTCCTAAACAATTTAAAAAATAAAAATAAATGTTCACAAATTCAACAATATATTTAGTCGTCTGCAACTAGTGTAGTAGTGTCACTAGTTCAATTTTTATCGACTACAATCACGGTTATAAATTTATAATAAATTATTATTGGCATATTTTAATACGCACACTAGAAAGTAACACTAAAAAATGTTATTGAGACAAGCCATAATGATAAATATAATATATAAAAAACTCGAATTACAAAATAAGTTTTTAATTTTAAATTCTATTAAGTCAGTGACCCAATAAGTATTACCATGGCCTGACCCGTCGTTTCCAGTATACACACATTCAATCAATCTCGCGAAGTAGCTGCAATATCGTCTATAGACGACTATACCGAGTGCTGATACTGAGTTAAAGTTTACTATAATCTACAATATTATAACTTTATGCAATTTATCAAACTATTAAATAAAAAAAAAAAAAAAAAACAAGTCTAAATCAAAGGATGTTGATTAATACCTACAGGCTACAAGGTGTCCCGCGAGGATTTACCCATTGCGATATCTCGCATTATTTCGTGAATTCTGATTGTATAACAAGATTCACAGGGATAAGAACTACAATTATTTCATTTTTAAATTTATTTTAATGTTTTTGTAAAAAATGTAAAAATATATTTTTTCATTTAATTATTTCCAAAAAAAAATAAAAATAGCCGTTTTGTAGAGTTTGTTTTTCTGAAAACATTGACGTTTCAAAATTTTATTTTCATTAATTTCCTGATTTTTTATATTTTTTCCAGTTTTGAAGATAAATATGATTATAATATTTACTATTATATGAACACTGAAAGTATTCGGCCAGTCATATGGGAATGCGGGCGGCGCGGTTACATGTTTGATAATATATTACGGTGTTAAATAATTCGCAATTTTTCTCGAAACTAAAAAAAAAATTAAAAGTCAGGAAATTAATAAAAAATAAAATTTTGAAACGTCAATATTTTCAGAAAAATAAACCCTTTAAAATTGCTATGGTCAATTTTTTCGGAAATAATTAAATAAAAATATATATTTTTATATATGCGATGATTTTGAACTAGATTATTGTTAAAAATACTCAGTTTAAATTTGAATCGATTTTGTATCTTGTAAAACAAAATAGTTAAGTGATATCATATTATTTGTGTAAACACGTAAATGATCGTGAATAACATCGTATTATTAATCGAATTAATCGTAATTACAGATAGGTACTGTTTTACTTACTTGTTTTATTAGTTGATGATTTTTAAAATTTTTTTGACTGCATAGGCTACACGATTGGAAATCTTGAACAACTTTTGAAACTAATATAATTTGCACTTTTTCAAATGCTTTGGCTAGATTCAAAAACCAATTTTTTTTCGCCACTCAGGTTGTCATGAAAACCCTAGAATAACAATGTTTAAATTATTTATCATCTATTATATTGATTAATTATTAAAACGATTTGCCATCATTTAATTATATCAATGATTTTTCTAAACGATTTAGGATTTACAGTTGTACCTACTGCAACTAAACATTAACAAATAAATATAAAAAAATATTTTGAATTGATACATTATAACCAACCCAATCCTAACTTGTGACACATACAAAATCTCAATAATATTTAAATTTTATACTATTTCCAAATCGTTAAGTATCGATTAATAATGAATAATAATCGTAAAGTATTAACGTCTATTCTTATCTATTCGCGTCTCTTTTTGGCGACGGCGTTAATCATAATTCTTCTGTGTATCATAGGGAACTGAATAATTTCGTTGTTTCCACTAACTTGTCCCATGTTCCGGTATTAATTAATGTGAATACGAAAACGAAGTAATAGTACCTATACGCTAAGCGTCTGATTCAAAAAACCAAAGTAAAATACCGCTTACTTGTGAATTGTGAAGTAAACCCATTTTGCTAATTGTCAGCCAATAGAATAATGCAGAAATCATAAGTTGCATAAGAAGTAAGATATTAGTTTTCAATTTTATATAGATGAAAAATATAGAAAATTGATACCATTAATAATTAGGTAACTCCTACAATATTTTTTTTTAATTCTATTAAGTTAAGGCTCAATATCTATGATCGTTAACCTAAAGGTTATTTAGTAGGTTAACAACTTTGGCGAGGATTTATTACTAAACCTCGGGTAGTCGTCCATCTGAAAACCATAGTGACCACCGGTTGATGCTTGACATCAGAACACATTTGTGACTGAGGCGAACCACCACGCCACACTAAACCATACTCTCTATTGTTGTATGTAAATGTCACTTATACCTAGTGAATTTTCGATTTATTTTTGGAATATTTAATATTATGACCTTTTCCCACTTTGGAAATAAAATCAATAATCTTAACGACAGTGAATTACATATTTTTATACGGTTAAAATATTTAATATTTACTGAACAAACTTTTGTCTTACGTTAAAATATTTAGTTTCTTGAAATCGTGTACGTACAAAGTGGTACTGCTTTACTTAGGTAGTTAGGTGTTTATGGTTCGCGACTTTCAAGAAATTGTGCTTATCCCTATGCCATTGATTAATTAATATGCAGTATACCTACTAGTATATTTATTAATCAATACCTGTTGGCTGTTAGTCGCAAATACTAATAACATTAGATTTTTATCTCGAAAGTAGTCTATTTAGTATTATTCTTCTTCTTCAAAAAAAAAAATTATATATCACTCCAATAACCGTTTGTAATCCTCACTCAGAGATAGTAGAGAGCTGAAGAGCATCGTGTGCAGCTTGAGGTTTAATCATAAACGTGATTTTTCGTCCACCCACTCACTTAAACCGTCGCGCGACGTTTAGTTCTCTGCCCTCAACATTCTGCACCATTTCGCGGCGTTCCTTTACATTAATTCAAACCACAAGACGGCGACGATGGTCATTATTCATTCGTCGCGTTTCTATTCGCCACCGCACAACTCGGCTTGTTATTATTAATAAATTATTTTTACCAAAGAAAAACTTCTTAATCTAATCTAATATATATTATATCCCGCTCCGTATAAATTGGAAAATATGCGCGCGAAAACTCGCCGTATTTCCCGAAACAAAATTACCTCTTTCTCCGACCTCCCCCACCCGGCGACGGCACCACCACTGCCGCCAACGCATCCACCTCCACCTCATCCTCGTCCAGAGATTGAAATTCCAGGCATAAGTCAATTTGCTCGCGTTACCATGGGAATAGTGTGAGTTTCAATTATTTATCCGAACGGGAAAAGCTAGTCGAGACGTGTGTGAATGTGTACGACGAACACGCAAACACTATGCATTAGAGAAGAGTGTTGTTATATTATATACATAAAATACATAAAAGAGTGTGTGTGTGTGTGTGTGTGTGTGTACGCGCACGTGCGCGATATGCGACGGAATGATGTTTTTAAAAAAATTGCAATTTTCCTTTCTGAAATTGTGGAATCGGTTGTACGCAGTGTGTGCACAGAGAGTAAATTTTTTATGGTACCTACTACACAGGTATATTCGAGCACACATTAAATAATAATAATAATACATCGGTTTATTCTTTGCGTGTCATGGGTGGGTAATGGGTATAAAATAAATCGTCGGATAATAATCGCGCAAGTTTGTATAATATTGTTATTATGTTATTATTATTATTATTACTATTATTATTATTATTATACTCCGAGAAGATCTAATTCAGACTAGCACGTAATCCGAGACAATGGGTAATGTGTAACATAATGCTATGTAAAATAAGTCTGAAACACAAGAATCTTGTCAATATAAACATATGAATGTGTGACGGCGTAACCTGATGAAAATAACGAAAAAAGCCAATTAATGCGGTTTAAATCGGTTCAGAAGTATTTCATTAATTAACCATACCTATACAACCTACCCATAACATGCAGCATTTCAGTTCATAAATTGTTTGTTTTTTTAAGCCCATAGCTTGAATATTATTATATATTTTGTAAAGTTTGAACTCTAATTGTTATCATCGTATTTTACTATTTTAGGCCATACAAACAAACACACACGTCGTATACTTGGCAAGACGTGTGTTACAAAATTGATTATCATTTACGTACTACTAGTTACTAGTTGGGTAAATGTTATACTATACATGCATACATTAATTTCATAATCTAGACATAAATATTTTCAAAAAAATATCGACGGTATGAATAATTGCAAGTATCTGTTTAACAACAGTTGTTTTATTTAAACTTTAAACGTCGCTTAAAAGTATACTACGTATATTGCATACTATAGGTACATAATATTCAAAGAATATTTAGATTTAAAATAAGTGTACAAGTTGACGATTTTTCATAAAAATAAAATTGTAAACAAGTTAAATCATGAAAGAAAAAAAATGAATTTACCGAATTTGTTGTTATCTACCCGTAGTACACGCTTTTAACCAATGTAAAGACGGGCCACCGCCCGCTTAGTCTAATCCAATATTCCATAATGTTCAAAACCTAATTTGTCCTATACAAAGTTTGGAGACCGCACCTCGATTTATACAGCGTTGTTTTTGCGCATACGTCGTGCCATATTAAATGATAACCGAACGAGATAATATTATTGCTCCACGATGATTAATAAGATTTGATTAACAGCATAGATAATTTAAATATTAATGAAAATTTGGATAATTATATACGAATATTATACGTTATCTTTAATCGTCACGCGTGTTATCACGAACAAGCGAATTAACACCGAACATTGTAGATTTTCCAAACTTTCAAGAAAAGACGTATCGTTCTCGGTGCCCGATTTAGTGGAGGCGCTGTGGGAATACAATAGGCCGGGGATTCGAAGCTGAGTTTGTTTTAGGAGCCTCAGGTTGTTGTTATCGATTTTCTAACTTTGTAAAGTGATAAACTTTTAAGACTTATAATATTTCAACGATGATCAAGACAAAGAATATTTTAAGATAATATATTATACCCGCACCCGTTTATTTTTAAACTATTATGGATTCAGTTTTGCCACTACTCGTGGCTAAGAAACATATGTGAGCCATGAGGCACTTACCTTAGTATTGAAACGCTTTATTTTTTAAATCCATTTTCACTTTTATCGAATACTAAAAAAATATTAAAATTGTTGAGATCAATTACTTTATATGAATAAAGTAACTTTTGTTTTGAAGGGCCTCCAGGATGTGAGGAGTTTCACCCCGGTCTTCCGATGAGACATAGATCCGGTACTTCTGGTCCTACGTAACAGTTTAACGATATTAGTATGAACAATGGTGCCATATGATATTAAAGATCTACGATATTATTTGTCTGAGCGCAGAGAACACATTATTTTACAATCATTTTTTTCCATGGGAACACGCGTGTCACCAGGGTGAGTAATGCGTTGCTATTTAGGGTGAAATAAAATTTCAAAGAAATCGAAGGCGGGAAATTCGAATAAATGTCGGTAAAGAAGAGCGGCATTAAATTGTTCACTCTAAGACGGAAAATATCTGATGACGGACCTGCGTACACGTAAAGTGACCTATAGTCGAACGATTCATTGCGATGCAGCCGCGCTCGATACAAAATATAGTCGTTATATTATAATAATATGACGTTTGGGTTTAATAATCCGTAATACTTACCCATTATATAATATCATAGCACGATCTATGCCGTTTGCACAGTGTAGGGCCATCATAATATATAGGTCAAGCATTAATGCATTGCAACGGCACGACCGCGACATTAATCGTTTTCTGCAGATTTATTTCTCCGAAACATTACAAATATACAGTACCTATAAGGACGATCAAAACAATTTACAGGAATGGTTTGGGTATCATTATTGGCAATAATATTATAATATTATAGGATTTACGACCGTAATCAAAACATCGTAGGTATTATAGTGCTCGCGGTAAAGCACGATTGAGCGTCCATATACCTTTTTAGCAACACGATTGAGCATAGGATATTTTGTGCGACGTTGTCACACAGTCGAAATTTTGTAATTTATTATTTTCACGTATTATTACGCCAATTATTATGGTACTAAACTTAAACGAGCGCTATCAGTAAGCACAGCCCAGCTTTATGGATAGCTTTACTGATTATTAAATTATAGGTGTATATAGTTTTGTTCATTATTGTCAATAAAAACAACACATTATGGTATTGAATTGTTAAAAAAATAATAAATAAATTATGTTTAGAACAATTATATTATAATTCAAAATATCTATATCTATGTAACATAGACTATGTTTGACATGATAAAAATTATTTAAAAAAAAAAAAATTAAATGAGATGTCCATTTACCTAATAATAATATAACCATAATTTAATCGGAGACTTTTAACTCTTACTATATTCTGAATAATTATAGTTATTATTTGAATAAACATTTTTTTTATATAATATAATTAAAAATTAAAAATTTTACTGAGTAGTCAGTACTCGACAGTGCAATTTAATTTATGCAGTAGGTAAAACAATTAAAACGAATATTAAATTATTGAAATACTTTAATAATGGCATATTATATAAAAATCGAATGATGCGTTTGGCCAATGAATACCCAACCTTATTTAGTCTTTAATACTGAATGTCTGAATTTATTATGTGTTTTGTTAATTATTAATTACTTTATGTCGTCAAAATGTTTTATTATTTAAGTTATATTAACCGATACTTTAAATTACTTTCTGTTGCCATATATTAGATTATTTAAATGTATGTAAAATGTAATTGCGGATTTGGGCCTTGTGCCCGTTATATAATAATAAATAAATAGATATAGGTGGTATTATGATCTAAGGATGGATAATATATCATTAGGATTTCAAAATGAATTAAAACTCAAAGAACAGTCACCATATACATATATTTTACACTATTGAAAGCATATTGATAGAGTAACAACTGGACAACAGTAAATATGCATCATATAATATAAGTAAACATAAAATAAATATGATATAATAATGATATCACAAAAATAATTATGTCCTGGGAATCTAACGAGATCGGCTGTTGTATTTATTATAAATGGTTAGGCTTTTTAATAATTTATATTTTAAACTGGTCACATAAAATATATGATTGTCGAAAAACGATATTTTATTGTAATATAGAAGTTAACGTAAACGTTACATTAAACAGAATAATGCGTGTGCTGATAATATTTACTAACAACAATAATAATGTTAATATTTATGTTCACAAACCAGTGTAAGACGCCATCTATTGGCCGTGATTGTAGTTTGAGGCGCCAGCTATTGTTTTATTATTAACGACGACGATGCTCAACAGATACAACGCGTACCACCGTTTCACATTAAAACTTGATGCAATGACTGAAAGCTGCGATAACGTTTAATGCAATTCACTTGAACAGTTAAATGAATGTTACTGTCTATAAAATATGAAATTATTATCAATCGTTATTGCATATAATATTATTTTATATTAATGTTGAATTTGTGAGTCATACAAATTGCAATTAATTCGTATTTAGTCTTTTAAATGTAAAACAAGAAATTCGATTACGTTTTGAAATACAAAATATAAAGACTAACGATCGGGTTAAAAAACTATTATAATAATAATATACTGTATAGTATTTGTATTTTTTCTAATTTTAAGATGAAAATATTTTAGGCGTTAAATATAATATCACATAATAATGCGCTCCATTTTTCAAAACAACGACGCATTTACAAAAATAAATTGAAAAAAAAAACAAAAACATGAAAACGCATCTATATAAAACAACTGTAATTAACTTTTATTTATACCAAAGAAAAAAAAATGGATATACCACTTAATGTTATATTAAGTGAGCGTATAAATTGAGTTTTTACTGTCAACCCTTTTCTAAAGCACAAAAGAAAGTCAAGTAACCGTTGGTGGAACGCAAAACAAATGGCACTCCAAATCTTACGTCTCAATTTATACTGAAACCCCATTATAATAATATATGGTATATATATTATTTTTAGGAAATAAATAATTGTTTCCCGAAAATCCAAACTTGTTCGTTTTATAAGCATCTACCCCACTCACGCCACACGCATGATGAAATTACTCTATGGCACGATTTATAATATATTATAATACGTATCTTATACGACTATATTTATAAATATTATCCTATACTCCGTGATGTATTGTTGAAAAACGTCCCACACGGCTCAGTTGAGTCCAACACGTTGTGAAGTAGTGTCTCGGGTCGAGCATTTTTTCCAATTATTTAGAATATCTCATCTGAAACAACGATTGCTGTATAGCAGGCACGCAGGCATAGCAAGTATAGAATGTTTTGCACACCTGTTTGAACGCGTAAACTAACGGGTATTTGCATCGCAACTATATCGTTATCTATAAACTAACGCGTACAAATAGGTTGTCAACAAAATATTATTGTTATAGATGCGTTGTAGTGAAATGAATTCGATCGGTTCAAAGTCATAATCAGAAAAATGTAAAGACGTCGGGATGGATAGCACCTCGTGCAATTTGTTCTACAGATCGCGGTGGAGGTATATTTACCCCATAGGTGGGCGCAGAATTTTTTGGTAAGATGAGGCAAACCAATTGTGATTTAAATACTTAAATACTATTTAAAATATTTTATCAATTCAATTTTTTAGCTATTCAGCTATTCAATGTTTTTAATGAATTATTTACCATTGGAAATCGTAATTTGTAATTATTGTACTATTAAAGTTCCATGATAAAAATTGATTAGGACACAATATGTATAACAAGTACAGTTAACCTAACCTAACTTAAACACGCGAGGTGGGGCATAGCTCACCTGGTCCATCCATCCCGTACGCACGTCCCCTTATCAAGTTTATTTCACAAAATGAAAATATTATATTGGGCGTCGCGCACGAATAATACACTAATATTAAGTACATAACATAATAATATTATTGTAATATTTACCGACTAATTTAGGTACCTGCCTATATAATACGCAATATCGTCATGTTCGTGGTGCGGAGAGTGCAGTCTGTGCAGGCGACGTACTATATACCTACGCCGTACTATATACTTACTTCCGACGTTGTCGGTGTTCTGAAACGACGCCAAATCGCGAATTCTCCTCTTCGTCTCTCGTACAACAATATTATACACACGCGAAATATATGGGTAGGTATATGTACGTCGTTAAATTGTTATTGCGCAACGATCGGCCGGAATTTCTTTTATCTCGAACACTCCATCCCGGCTGCACTGTCGGCGAGCGCGCGAGGGAGGTGGATGATGCTCTGGCCGGGCTTGGCGGACTATATAGTATCCGCTGCAGAAGCCGCCATTAGTGTCGCGCCGGATGGAGAGGGTAGGTTTTGTTGGCACGGCACCCAGATCGAATCCCTGGCGAGAGCGATCGTCGTATGTCGGCTGCAGCGGAGGTGGCGGTGGATGCCCATAAAACCTTGTGCTCCGGCGAAACGTCGCTGCCTCCACCACCACAATTCCAGCGACGACCACCTTCCGCCATCGTATAGCCGCGTATACCACGGATACCACCTAGGTATGCAGGGTGGTAGTATTTCACCACCGGTGATACGGGGGCTGCGGTGTGGGCGGTATCGTCGGAGTGCCCACACGCAGTTGCGGCTGGCGTGGAGAGTGGCGGATAGACAGGGCTCAACAGTCGCAGTTGTTTGGCACCATTCCCGTAACCGTCGCGTTCGTCGTATGCAGACGCCGCCGACGGAAACCGAAGGGAAAAGGCGGAGGTCAGGCCACTATATACATACATATACATGTATATATATTATATATATATATATATATATATGTGTGTGTGTTTTAGTACGCGTGGTAATATACAAACATTATATATACTTATAGTGCAATGTTCACGTGCGTGCGTGCGTGTGTGTATGTGTGTGCAGTCTTCTCTCCTTCACCCGCCACCACCACACACGCTGTATACTTTGTTATAATATATATGTACACTGTACAGTATACACAGAAAACCTTTGGTCGGCTCGGCGACGGTGGAGATTCATTGCCAACGCAATAATTGTCTGGGACCGAAACGAAATTATCGCCGGCCATCATGCACCAGCGACCGCTTGTTTATCGCGCACTGGAGATAAACCACCGCCACCAAGTCCGTTTCGGTCCGTTGAACCAGACGCAAGGCCAGCGTTTGCTGTTTTTATTTTTGTTTTATTTTTTTCGGGCGAAAAAATTCGTACGAATTATGTGCGTTCGCGGTCGTGCAGGGATAGTCTATATAACGGGGTCGGTAGTGTTTTTTTCGGAGGGGGGGAGGGTTAGACTGCGATACTTCTCTCCTCCTCTTGTACCAACGCTGCTCGACTCCTCTTAGCACCTACCTACCTCGTGTTCTTCCACCGCAAAGGTCGTAAAAAACTTTTCAGAGGAGTTGCAAGTTTTCGCACACGACTATGTCGTTGTATATTATACAGCCTCATATATACAATGTATATATAATATAATACAAATCGTACTTCGTGACTGTTTTCGGCGCGCTATTGCACTTCCCTGGAAAATTATCATCGTTATTATTATTATACTCTTAACGTCTAACGAGCGTATACCATGATATTATGTGTTATGCATATCATTCTACATATGCGCAGTTGTTTGATAAAGGAAGAATAGGAATTCATACGACAGTGAATAAACTTTACGATACTTTAATATTGTTATTATTATTACTATTATTATTATTATTATTATCATTATTATTATTATTATTATTATTATTATTATTATTATTATTATTATTATTATTATTATTATCATCATCGGTAATCAATCGTCACAGTAATATGGTTAAATGTTTAAGTCTTTACGACAATGAAACCGATTTCGAACGAAAAGTAATCTTTATAATAACTTTGAAAAAGATTTTGATTAGGTAATATATATATATATATTGTATATACACAGAAACAAAACTGATAATTTATCGCCTACCATCACAAACATCCCAACTGGAAATAAAGCAAAAACGTTTCGCCAGACCTAATACTTTAAGTGTATTATAGCTGTGGGTTGTGGGTAGCAAAAATATTCCCGCAATTATTTTCTATCCAATCTAATCCTTCCGTCACGAAGAATACAATTATATTTTAATAGAATTTAACAGCATCTCTGTATAAGTAAAAACCATACGTGCATTATTATGATATAATATTTTCCGAATGATTCATCAAACAAACTTACTTCCATTTTCCCTTTTGAAATACACATAATATTATTGGAGTCCTCATTTTTCAATCGTTTTAAGTTAACATAACGACCATGTACTAAATTATTCAGATTTTTCGTACTATTAACCTCACCTTTGATGTATCTCAATCCAAATTTATAGAAATAGTATTGATCCAGAGTCTTTATGTATCAACATTTGTAAAAATGTCATCCAACTAAGATTTATAAAGGAAAATGTGTCTTGTTTGGAAAAATAAGTTTGAATGAAGAGACAATTTTTTAATTTTATATTCAAGTTTAAATGACTGAAAATGTGATCTTTCTGTGGGCATGTCCACTTAAAAATTCCGTAATTATAATATTTGTATAAATACATTACATAAGAAATAAATATTGTGTGCTCGGCATATCACAAACTGTATCCAAATCATATTAGTTATGTAAAGGGCCATTTAGGTTTTACGAAAAAAACGTCGAAAATGAAATATAATTAAATGTAAATAATAACGTAAATATTATGTCACGTAAATAAAGCACATTAAATTTTTCCGTGTTTACTTCATTTTAATTGTTTATAGGTTCATAATTTTAATGTCGTATGTAGATATAACGTCTTCATAATCCAAAATAGTCACTTAAATATTATTTACTGTTTACTTTTACGCGCTCTCTGGAAATTTTATTGCCCCAATATTATATTACGGGTTAAAATACGAGTATGGTATTATGATTTCGGTAATCAATCGTAAGTAAATTTCACAAAAAAAACATCAAATGTATAAATAAAATAAATATAGCCATTGTATTTTATTGTCATCATAGACAACTTAGTAGACAGACTTATAATCAAACACTTTATCAGAATATTGATTTCGGCCTATTATTAATTTACAACAAATATACCTATTAACAACATTAATTATAATTGCTGCGGAGATCACTTTGAAAAATACAAATTGTTTTATTATTAATACAACGAACGTTGTCCGTACGAGTTGAATCGTATGATGCACTGTGACGAATGAAAGCACGATTTATGTTTTAATTATACATTTCATGAGTGTACTATTTTACCTGTGACTGGAAACCGGAATCCAATGAATAATTTATCGAGGAACGGAATAGATTTCAGATTCCAAATACAATACTACGGTTACGAAATAATTTTTAAATAATTTATAAAAGATTAAAGACCGCCGTTGAATTGACGCGTTGATCGATTATCGAACATTGGGCTGAAAAATGTCCACTCGCACGAGACCAATATAAGAGATAAAAGAACCTATTTATTTAAAATGTCACTGATAAACGTGAATAGTGCTCTCTCCTCGTGAGTTTCTTTTCGGAATTTTTTTTCGCCGTTCCGACTATAGTATTACATAATAATATATATATATATTATACACTATAGCGTCTTTTTTTTTTTCATTTTACTTGTTCCACTTCCACAGACGACGAAATAAGTGCACGTTTCGCTAATTTTTCACGACGATTAAATGTTACTATACGTACATATATTATTATTATTATTATTATTATACGCTCTAACAGTGCACTCGGAGACGATTAAAAATTTACGTTTGCTTTTAAAAATAATTGATTTTCACATTCGTGAAAACTGACACGGGTTGACGCACAAAGTCGTCGCAAAAAAACAGATAGGTGTTTTAATTGTATTCCAATGAGACGACATCGATATTATAAATACCTAGAAAAAAATTTGTCGATCACTTCTCTCGTTCTTCGATAGTGCAAGATATAACCTAACCTAACCATACAGAAATCATGAAAAAAACCTAAGAAAAATGTAAAAATTATTTACAAAGGTTAGGTATTGACTAAAAACATGTCTGACGCTAATACACCTACATAATATTGTTGAAACAATAAGATGTGGAAAGCTCAAGATGATAGTTCAAACCTCCACATATTAATATTGACCGTACAGAAAACGTTAGGAACTTATTACTGCAGCCACCAGCTACATTATGATAATAATATTATAATTTATAAAACATGAAACCTAAAACAATGCAATTAAACCGTACACTTATATTTTCATATATTTTATACTGTATGTTAACTCAGAATTAACGCGCTAATTGATACGAATAATTATTTGTGTACAACAACTATAACGCGACGGTCCAGCTATGAGGGCGTTTATTTCACTGTATTATAATAGTATAAGTTCCGGACAGCACTGGATAATGCGTTTATCATTTAGACGCGCGCAAAAAAAAATACGTCGCCAGCACAGACGGTTTTTGGCGCGGGCGTGTTCGGACCTCACTCGCGGATAACTACAACCATAAGGCGCGGTTGTTTTTTTCTACCGCGACCCCACCCCCTACCATTATCATCCGGGGTCGGTTTTCCCGGGTTTCGGGTCCACAGCAACAATACAATAATATAATATACATTCGGATGGACACGGCGAAGCAGAAAACATGGTCAATGCGCGGCGACACTGCTGTAGTACGATATTGTATATTATATATAGTATACAATATACACGATCCGTAATAAAAAATAACCCCCCCCCCTCACCTCCACCATCAAATCCTGTAGGATCTCGTCGACCCTAAACACTCGAAAATCCATAACACAAACATCTCCAAAGTGGCCTCGACGCGGTTTCGATTTGTCTTTCAGATTACGCCGCGCGCACGTTATATATATTATACACACACACACACATACGATGGAGGAAACTTCCGGATATCGGGGCGAATCTTCTACTCAGTATTTTTCTCTCTCTCCCTGTCTCCCTCTCTTCCTTGCCATCTCTTTCTCAATCCAAACTCACGAGCGCCAACCACGACCGCGCGCAGAGACCTAAACGACTGCTAGGGGCGGCGGGTCCAGGGAGACTCGTTAGAATATATTCAATATTATACATTCACACATGTATATGTATATTATGCATGCATCTAAGTATGTGTACGAGGGGATTAAGCTGATTTCAGGGATCGGGCGGGGGGGAGGGGGGGGGCATGTGGACGCGATGCGTATTTGCTAATTGCCGAATTAGACGAATCGATCGCGAAAACGTGCGACGACGCACTTGACAAAATAATATCCGGAGGTTTATATACCACGGTATAGCTGTTTATACTGACTTAATCGTGTGCGGGATGTGTTCAGATCATCTGCGAGAGATTTATAGCCACGCCGTTTGCATAGCTAATCCGTCCTTATCGCTCATTAAGCTCCGCGGCCGAAAGGGTGCATGTAGTACGCGTTACGAGTCTTCTTTTTTACGAGGAAGTGTCGTCTTTAACCTTATATCAGCTAACCCCGGCCGATAGTGTTTATAGTTATCTCCGCTAACTAACCGTCAGATATCATACTTGGTGAGCGATGAAAAAAGCATTTGTTTCAAACGTAAGCCTATATGAGAGTCGGGAGAATCCGGAAGTCTTTAGAAAGTCAAATTTTTATCCGATATCAGATTTGTGAACTTACGCAATTTAGAAATCGGTCGATCAGTTTTCTCAAATTCCGAAGCGTAAAGATTATGTTTAAAAAACAGTTATGCTTGATTTATTGGACAAATAACAAGAGCGCATCGTTCTCATTCTATTTCGCACTCCTACGTACGAACTACAAACATTTGTAAAAGTTATAAAACATTATATATTATTTTATTGTTTCAGTTGCACTTTGTATAATAAAGTTCTTTAACGAACAGCTATGAGAATATAATGTAGATTACCTACATATTATTACTAACTATTTAAATTACTATTTTACAACAAACCCAAAAAATAAATAATCTTTAAAACTGATTTAACATCACATCAATCACTCTAAAAGTGATATTCTTAAGTAAAGAAAAAAATCATTAATTTATTCAGCAAACTCAAATTGGATCCATGGTGATAAATCTAAAAAAAAAAAAATACATCAATCAAGTGTAGTAAAGGACACATGATATTGTGTACCCATAATAAAGCTTGTATAAGACATTCAAAATATTATGCGAATTATTTTTGTTTATAAAATGCTATTAGTAACGATAAAGTGCAACCGTGGTTACCTGATATTGGTATAATTTTAAGAATAATTGTAATTTATTTTTGTATCACATCTCTTTTATTTTTTAACGTAAAATAATTAACAAATTAAATAGAATGTTTAAAAACGTTTTAATCATCAATGATAACTTAAAAACAAAAATTACAGTGAAGTAAAATGAATTATAATATTTTTTTATTTTTTACGTAATGTAAAAACTGATTAGGTGAAAAAATACTTTGAAAAAACTATTGAGTTTTTATATGCACAAAACAAGTGCGTAAAATATATATTATTTATTGTATTAATGAAAAAAAATATTTTATAATCACGATTAAGACCATTATTTGTTTGGTTTTGTTTTACGATCATATCTTCTATATTATAATATAAAAATGGATCCCTGTTTCCCTTAGTCATCGCATCACACGTGAACGGCTGAACCGATTTCACTAATTCTTTTTTTGTAGTGTTTGTATTTGTCAGGAGAAAGATCTTATGGAAGAAAACATTGAGAAAGTTACGGGGTTAGAAGAATATGAGGTGTGGTAAATAAATTACAGTGACGCCATCTGTCCATCAAAAATTAAACTACATAATTATACTAATATTTTTTTGTGATTAATGCAAACGTTTAAATAAATAAAAACAAAATAATTCATTTATTTAAAGTGTTTTGGTAAGATTTTTTTCAAAAATTCTAGCAATTTGAGAACCAGATCAGCTACCATAAAAGAATTCGCTAAATTGGTCCAGTCGTTCACGCGTAATGAGGATATCTGGTAAATACTTATTCATTGTTATATATATAATATACAGATAAAATATATAAGTATATTAAAATATCACAAGCGTTAGTATTCTTAATGGGCAACGAAGTTCACGGGATCAGCTACTTATAGTTAATATATAAATCATGAGAAAATATTTATTTTTTATAAATATTATACACAGTGACGGTTGTATTTATACTCGATAATATATCGATAAATTATTCAGATAATATAATATAAGCAATTGATATGAATGTACTCTATACAATATTATAATATTTCGGTTTTTAAAATATTTCTATTCGAACTTAAAAAATCAATTTAATATAATAGCTGCGAAATAAACGATTATTGCGTATGTTGAATTATATTATCGATAAGCTCTTTTACGAATGTGTACAATAACAACAATGACGACGACGACAATGACAACAGTAACAACACCAACAACGCCTATCTGCTATAATATTATGTTGTATAATGATATTTTGCGTGACACATTTATGCCGTCAAACTTCTTTAACGTCGTTAAAATGAAAAAGAAATATGTCACACTACATTTTTCCATATAGGTATTGCTCAAAAATAAATACTGACAACGTTTTAATAATAAAATGTGTTTCGCGAAATCTGTTATCGTACGGTATAAATATCCACATTTAAAAATTCGACAGAAAAAAAAGAAATAAAGAAAAAAACTTTTACACAATAACAATAACAACAACAACAAAAAAAGTTAAAATATTTTCATATTGAAAAAAAAAGTACACGTAGATATATAAGTTTTAAATTTCATATTAAACAATATGATAATCGAATTATGAAATTACTTATTATTATTAGTTATTACACATCTATAGGTATTGTAAAACTAAAAAAAATAAAATAAGACAATTAAACGGGAAAAAATTTACTGTAAAGTATTTTATTTACAGTTCAGATAATCAGATTATCCTGAGAAAACAAAAAGCAACCGAAAAAAAAGTGTCAAATTAATCAATATCATGTGATATTTTGTTAGGTAAGTATCTACCTTTCTAAATAGTAAATTGTGTATGAAAATAAATTAAAGTTTTACATTTTTGTATTTTATTCTTGCCAAAATAATGTTTGCCATGACATATCAAAATAAATTATAATAAATTATAATTATTGCTAAAAAAAAAATTATATTCTCATCTACTATAAAACGCAAGGTAAAATTTTAAAAAGTAAAAACTATCGATGACCATGTGAGGATATACCGTGAAACAAAAAAGTCAAGATGGATCAAAGTAACATCCAATAACAGGCAAAGGGAAGAAAAAATGTGCACTGTTTTCATATCTTTCATATCTGATATACTTAGGTACCTAAACTAATTCATACTATGACGCGTAATCGAATTTTAAATAAAACGTAAATACGTTCAAATAGTATTGTAAATTTATAAATATAAATATAATCTTATACCTTCTAGCAGAATAAATAATAATGCATTACCTATTGATTATTTAATTAATAATTAATAAAAGCCTATTATTAACACAATATTATATTACATAACAATATATTTTATACTGCTGTTGCGTTTGCGAAATGTTTGTTTACACTTTGTTTAATTTTTTTTTTTTTTTTATGAGTAAATTCATTAAAAAAAATATGCAAATAAAGGAATGTATTATGTAATTATTAAAAATATCATCGTAACAACAAGTCATAAACATTTAGTTAGACCTTAAAATTGTATGTTTTTATAATATTATGTACCTACACAGACGTTCTCGAAAAACATTTATTGGCCATTAGTGGTAACATAATATTTGTATAAAATTTAAATACTATCTACAATGTATGATGATTGAGCACGTTTTATAATGCTATTATTTATTGAAAATCAAATAATACTGGGCCGTATACTCACATATACTCATATGAATACATTTTTATTTCGGTTGGTACAGCAACACTTATATAACAACATCGACGACAACTTATTCATCGATCCACCAATCAGAATGCATGCTCACTCACATTTATTCCTTTATTAATGAATATATAAAAACTCTTGAAACTTAAAAAAAATTATAGTCATAAATCAATTAAAAAATCAGAATTTGAATAAATGAGAAACTAATATTATTACTGTATTGCTGTATCTACGGAGCATGAACCCACGACATGTATGTAGCTAAATTGCCTATCTAAGACTCCGTGTAATCAAAATTTTTCTATAGAAATCTAAAAAAATGTATATTTTATTACCATCATACTTGTGAATTATTATGCTAATTAGCCTAATAATGTGTAGTGATATCATCTCAGGGACGAAAATATTTAAAACGATACTTGCATGAAATAAGTCACTAAGATAAGTACCAACAAAATTAGTTGTCGTGAACAATATTATAGAACGCTCTAATCTGCAAAGTGATTGACCAACAATTACTGCACTTACGTTTCACAACTGTTTAAAATAATAGTTTAAAAAAAAAAGATAGTGGTTTTAGTAAAAAATAAACATAATATGCATTGCGATAATATAGAGAATTGTTTGGAGACGATTTCGAAAAAAACATAATATTTAGTGCCTCAGTGTATAGACTGCTCACTCTAATCAAAATAAGACGTTTTAGGAAGTAATATGAGACATAAGATTACGATTGTGCTAACTATTATAGCTAAATAATATGATATTTATTTGTGTTAAAGTCGTCTATACGCGAAAATTAAATTGGTAGAAAATATCATGTACGCAGGTACAACACCTGTAGTATTACTTTAATACGTATAATATTATGAGAGTTTACCCAAAAACCGTAATGGTTGAGTTCCCGGCCGCTTTCGAATTTCATCTGCTACTCACCCTTCACCCCTCCATAACCTATATTACCATTACACTACGGTAGGTAATAGTAATAACAATAATAATAATATATAATATGATCATTTAAAACGTACTATATACTACAACGCGGCAATAACGGTCGTTTTTCTATTTTATATCACTAGCTATACCTACAATCTACAGGATACTTACGCCGCCGCTGGGTCGAGAAGGTTTAATTATTATTATTTTTTTTCTACAATGCAGTTTTTTCTTTCTCGGTTACAGTCTAAACGTATCTTCCTCTATATATATATTTATATACCAGACGGCCACCACCGATTCGACTACGGATCGTTTTAATTAAACTCAGCCGCAGTGAACGTCGTGACACCGAGCGAGATACAGGGTGTGACTCGTCGCGACAAACAAAATTATTTCCACTATATTGTGATACGCACATAAACTGGACTTTTTCCGATCGGGTACATTTTGTAATTTTATTTTCAATATTTTTGCGATTTATGGTCAACCACCATATATCATACGCATGTCCTACGTTTACGATGACGACGACCATTGGCGGTATGACACGCGTGTAATAAGTATTTACACTATAAATGTGTATATTATATACGTAACCGTTATAATATTATACGTGTGATAACGTACTGTAAAAATATAATACTCTTTGTTCAAAAAACACACGTTTTACAATATCCTCGTGCGGATGTATATAAATCATTTGCCACGCGTGTCAAAGAATATGTGAAATATTGTTCTCCTTTTTAAGCGTGTCACTGCAGTTTTCGGGGTTAAAAACGAATGCGAAATAAAACACAAAAAACGGACGTTTTTTCACACAAAAATATTATTATTATTATTTTTATTATATGATGGCAAGACAATTTCTAGAAAGTTATATATTTAAAGTACTGTCAACCATAAATAAACAATTTCGAGAATATTGTACAAAACGCTAACACCACCACCGTGGTGTACTACGCAGACACCCTATACATACATAATATTATTATAACTTCTGTGTACCGACGTACGTGATCCGAATAACTTCAAATATAATATAATAATAAAAATAATAACATCCCTTATCCAGACGGTTTATCGGTGACCGTTGCGCTTTACGGAATACAGTCAGTTTAACGCGTACACCGAGGTATAATAACAATCGTAATCGTAAAATTAAAAAAAAAAAAACTACCGTACCTATATATGCACCAAAAGCATTTCCAGTGAATTTATTCCATCGGAACTCGATATTGCAGAAGATATCTCTACCCAAACCGTTTTGTTTGTACAGGTCATCGAGTCAATGAGTGGATGTAAAAAAAAGGAGAAAAAACCAATAAACAAAATTTAACGTTTTAAAACATCATTGTTTTTTTCGAAGTTGTTTCATTAAATTTAATTAAAGGAATATACCACCGACGACGAAGAGAGAAAATGATGAATTTATTTGATTTGTTTTTTTTTTTATAAACATAATGATATTAAAAATTATGCTATGTTTGCATGTACGTACAATGAAGCTATAACTATTGAACAATAAACTTACCTCGTCTGTGGATTTTTTTTTTTGTAGTATGTTTGATTAGAGTAATATAAAACAAGCAAATTATAACATGTTGGATTTAACAGTTTGAAATCATAAACGCTAAATAGCTTGATAAAAATAAATCTTGACTTAGATGTTTTTATTTATTTATCATATCTATGCTCGAAGTTTATACACATATGTTACGCGTTTTACATATTTTTATTAATTAGAATAATTATGAAAAATATACCACCTATAAATCCATGTTGAATAATAAAAATTAAAAATAAATATAATGACTCATGTTCATCAATATTTTTACGATAAATGATCATAACCTATTATAACTGTAGATAATAATATAAAATATAGGTTAAATACTAAAATTTTGATTCACTCGAGTGCCATTGAAATTATCCACAAAATTATTGAATCATAACCTTATCCTATACAAACTAATACAATAGGTATCTAAAATATTATTATTTCGATAGAACTCACGTAATATAGATGAAGCTTTGGTTATGACTGCAGTGTTCTGTACTATGTTAATGAATCCAGATATTTTTTCTGGTGTAGCCTCTTTTTTTTCATTGGTCATACAATTTGGCATCTTAAACTATACATATTATTACATATAGATTAATACCTATTACAACTAAGAAATTTCATATTTAGAATTAACAGTAGGTACATATAACAAATTGCATTGTTTAGATAAATTCCAGGCAATTGTTACGATAATATTTGTAAATTTAATGAATACATCTTGTTGACAGTTGTATTTTTCGAGGGGAGGGGTTGAATAAAGTCACTCCCCCCTCCATGGAAAATATTCTCAGGATTCAACACTGGTTTCATATAATCGTATGCCTAACGTATTTTCGTCAGATTATGATATAATATTTTGCAATGGTTATTAATACATATAATTCGAAATATTATGATAGAAAACACGGTCGTTCGTTTTGCCGGCGATTTGTTCGTTAATTTAATTGAATGTTTATCCGCAATGTACATTGCGTATTTTTCGTGTGACGATAGACACGTAGGTACCTATACTTGAATACGCTACACCACCCACGACAGGAGTATAGCATTTAATGTCGTGTTTACGACCAACTACCTAACCGTACATCACGTAACTTCAGTACCGCAAGTATACTCTGTGGTACCTATACTACATCCACGCCGTAGGTACAGTTAGTGGTATATTATTACCTATAGCCGCTGCAGAGCTGTTCTGTCGTCGGAGGCGCTAAACAACAAAAAATTAAATTAAAATAAGAAAAATCGCAATGTACCTACGGAAAAAAAAGGTTGAATGCGCGTGAATACCGCGGAGAGTGAGATGCGGAGGTCGCAGTATTATGTATATAGGAAACATCGGACACGGGGTGGAGTCGGAGGGTGGAGAGGTGGTTGTCTGTGCTGCTTCGTGTAAAGGGGGAGGGAAAAAAGTTAATTCCGAACGGTCAGATTGTTACGCGCGCGCGCACGGGTAGAAGTGTAGTGGCGCGTAGTAACGGCGGCTGGTTCTGAATATTAAATCCACTCCGGGGAAACATTAACCCGGATGTAGAATGGAATCAATTTATATTGTGATGACCACCGTGCCGATTTAATCTTTAATCGCACGTTATCGTGAATACGAAAAAGGCCACCGGGCCCCGTTAAGCAGTGATGATCAGTGTTGTATCTATATACATATATATATATATATATATTATACAGGTATACACCTAGTATAGATAGGTATATAGACATTATACGTATACCCACCCATGACCCATCGACGTAATGTATAACAGTTGTATACGCAGCGCAAGTCCCAAGCACTACACCCGACTTAATTTAATCTCGTGAAGCGTAGTCTGACTTTTAGCTGCATACGCGTGCAATACACGTCATATATCGTCATAATAATAATAACGATATAACCCACCCGGTTATTACAATAATATCTAGCCTGACCCGGATTTTAATATAATACAATATTAGGTAATGCATACCCTTACGGCGCGGCGTACACAATGTCATATTGTGCTATAATAATAATAATAATAATAATAATTATTATTATTATTATTATTATTATTATTATTCAATCATAATTTTATTGCATTTATTGCAGACGGTATCGTCGAAAACAAAATATACGCGTTTGGTTGAAATTTGTTTGTTCGTTTCTAAGACAACATATTATTATTATTACATAATATATTTAACCATAATATACAGCATTGACAGTAAAGCAGAAACCAATTCGATTCCTTCGCTTACATATACACCATATATCTTTTCAATTTTCGTTGTAAACATATTACATAAACATGAAACGATTTTGTGTTTTTTGTTTTTTGTTTTTTTTTGTTTTTTTTTTTTTTTTTATTAAACAACTATCCGCGGCGTCTATGGCCATTGGATTTAACAGTACATTATATATTAGTAACCTTGTTTTGTTCGGTTCTATAATGCGAGTATACAAAGCACAAATTAATAATTATTAGAATCGAATGGGTGAAATAAAATCATTATGACGTGTTTTTTTTTTTTTTTTAATGAACCGGTATATTACTTTAACCGACTAGTAACAGTACCTATACATTATATTTACAATTATGGACCAATAAATCACTATTTGTCGGTCCATATCAATAAAAATTACGCAGAGTTTGTACGAGGTAGTAGTCTTGGCGTACAGGTATCGCGAAGAGTGCACAATATAATTATATACATTTTAATAAAAAAATATATATCTATTCATGTTTTTCACAAGTGAACGAACAACGCACTGCAATATCTACATTATACTTAAAGTAACGACGTCGTTACAAAAATGCTGTTTCTGAGAGGTTATACCTACGCCTATATTATTATTATACAGCTGTGTTGGTTCTCTATATCGGCTGCCTAGCGCTGTTAAAGCTAAACAGCAGTGAATACTATTATATTTGTTTATATTATACGTTTGGATAACATAATATAATAAAATTATGGTGGCATATAATAATAATATGACTTTGACTAGGTAATCTAGTGGGGAAGGGAGGTTCTCACTTCCCACACGGTGATCGTTAATTATTAACAAACATATTTTTTATTTATTTTTCATTCCACCAATCTACAATATTATTATTTGATAAATAACATAATATATAGTGAGTGTAGGTACTCGTATCGCGATTCACATGAATGCGTGCGATAATCACTGCTGCAGTCGGTTGTTCGAATTTAATTTATAAAACAAATTACACCTATATATAGGTACGTGCAATATTGAACACTATCACATATTTATATAACGTACCCGTGGATCATACGCCTACCCGTTTTTTGGACATTAGCGCATTACATTTCTTTTCACATCCTACGAAAGACGTAAAAATAAAGACACGAAATATTATCATATTTTTATACATACACGGCGACTATATAAAATGATATTAACGGTTATTATATTATATTACATTACATATTATACACGAAGTACGACGATACATAAATAGATGGCGTAATGATTATAATGATATTATTACGGTAAAGAAATAATGTTTCGTTTGTCTGAAGATGAAAACGCTGCAGTATTATATACTATCGACCGTTTTAGATTAAATAATCAAGAATCGACATTATTATTGATTGGAAGCGCAATGCATATTGAGATATTTTTGAAATAACAAACTGATAAAAAATGAATTGCAGAACGATAATATATTCATAGAAACATAAAATAAAACTTTGTGTTGCGTATGCGGACGTGGTGATTTATGAGAGACGAATTTTTTTTCTTCTCTTTTGTTTTTGGCCAAAATTCAAGTAAAATAATACATTGATAATATATTTCGTGTTTAGATATTATATCTCAGCGTAATACATTTATTTGAATGATATAAAAACAAAATGTGAAACTATTTCCAACTTTAAAATATTATCATCGCTTGTACGGGGATTTTGTGAACTCAATTCATTGTTTTCATCCGAGTATTATACTGAAATTTATCATATTCAATAGAATTTCTAGTCATGTCCGTTTTTTATTTTGTAACTTAACTTGATTGATTTCGTTAATACAATTCCAAAGCAGTGTCATCATTTTGTAAACTTTATTTTTTCTCTGACCTTTTTACGACCGACGGTTTAGATTCGAAAACACTGTTCGGACATTTTTAATGCGACGTGTTCAGTTATTTTACTACCGACAAAGTTTTGTGGAACTATCTTTTACGTGTCTCAAGTCTAACACTCGGCCGAACAACGAGAGTAGAAATAATAAATGAAAATTTTAATTGGAATTTAGTAAGTTTTTCTCAGAGTAAATCAAAGCATTCAGCACGTTAGTATTATATAACAATCGCATATTTCTTTGTCAGTACGCCATAAGTTAAGTTTAAACGAATTATCAACTGTTAAAAAAGTTATTAGATTAAGCGAATAACTTATTTCATAGATTAAAACCGAGAAACAAAAGTTAATTACAAAAACTGCTAAAATGTGCTACGAAATTCAAATTACATTCGTTTTACATGCATAACCGCGCCGACCGGTCTTCTTAATTCCCTGAACGCACCGAAACGGTGTGGCTGCTCGTATTATAAGACGAATTATTATTATTATTAAAAGAGATTGATATGAAAACAAAACAAAAAAGTATAAAAGAACATTTTCACAGACTAGCTACCTAATATTATTACGATGATATTATAATATTGTAATACAACATAATAATGTACGACTTGAAGAACACTAATCACATTGAGCCAAAATAAAAAAATCCTCCGGATACCTTGAATAAAATGTAATGCCACCACCTCCATCAGAATCACCCAAAAAACTAAAAAAATACCAACAAAGTTTAACTCAATCTACTGATTTAAAAAAGCTTTCCACACACGAAAAACTAAGTATAAAATGTAAATATTCGAAATTGTAGAATTGATAAAATGTAGGTACAGATTTAATGTAATTATTTTGATATCCAGCTTACAGCAACGTAGACTCAGCTAGTGTTGTGTATCGTATGTTATTTACTGTATAAATACAAAATAAATTTTAAATTTATCTTTCATGATCTTATATTTCTGAATAAAATATTAATTTCCAGTACCTATTTATCGATATATTTAAATAAAATGGTTATCTGAGATAAATTAACTGGACAAGTTTTGCTACGAAATTGTCAATTATGTATTTCATTATATTATAGGTACATTATACTAAAGACTTAAAACTGTTTTTATATTTTTCAGCTTGATTTATTTTACAATATCATTAATTAATTTAGAACAATTTGGTTTTGGCAATAGACGCGTTAACATAAGTTATTATTTTTGAATTTTACTTCTCTAACCTCACCTTCGATCCGGTTTATATTTTTATCAATTTTTTTAATTTATTCAGAAAGTCTAATTCAATAGACTAAAAATAATCAAAGGAATTAAAATTATGGGTAAGGCCAAAACGTCAGTGCTAATTTTTATAAACTATCACCTTTAATCAATTTATTTTATTTTATTATCATATGACATGTACTTCTAATTTTTTCGTGTTTGTACTTTGTATATTTTATAACAAGTACCTTACTGTAGTTATTTTGTAGTAGTATATTTAAATCTGTAAGCACCAATGAACAATCCTATTTAAGTACGTGTATTTTAACTAAATAATACTATAATATAGTTCTTATGAAAATTATATTTTAGAAAATAATAAATGTGTTAAATTATGAGCATTTAAGTAGATAAATTTGATTATTTTTTATTATTATATCTAAATAATTTTCACGTTGCATATTATGTCTAACTATTATACAAATATATACCTACATAGTATATGTATATTATAATAAGTAATAATAATATAATTATTTATAGTATTTTAATAAAATATAAAGCTTTAAAGACACGAGTGTGATAAAAATAAACTCAAATATTCGATGAACTATAAATAATATATATGTTATTATAATATATTATCACGTTTGTCGGACTACGTTAATATCGTAATCTTTTTTTTTCAACCTATTAATTAAAAAATGTTTACTCAAACTGTTCACAGTTTTAATTTAAGTAATAACGGTTAAATTAATACGTCACATTACAATTGTAATTATACGCATCGACATTATACACCCACTTTGGCGTTTATAAATTTGTAATAATAATGATACTACTACTACAACGTAAGTACCTACCTACCATATATACGCGTATAAAACAATGACGCAAACCTTGTTTAAATGTCGAATGGTATATAATATTATAATAGGTCACCTTGACAATAGTTAATTTTATAATAATATTGATAATTTTTTGCCGTAAAGGGTACATAATATAACTTAATATTATATGCGCGTTTATTTAAAAGAGAAAAGATATTGTGTAGGCGGTATGAACTGCATGTAAAATAATAACAAACGGCGTCGATTTGGCGATTGTACAGTTCAAAGTTACAGATCGAAAATTCTATACGGACATAATGTCCTGTATATGAATTCATTATAATAATAAGAAGAATTGCAATAATAAACGGGAAAAATCGAAATTTTCTGATAATATTAACGATAGTTGTAATAACATCATGACAATCGCGCGGCGATTAAGGTCTCTCAAACGTGACGTGCGTACAACGTTCTTTAATATTATATTATTATGTACGTATTGACTCTTTTGCAGACTGAAACGGAAAAGGTACCAACGTACCCATATATATATATATATATATATATATATATATATATATATATATTGAGCAAAAAAAAAAAATCCAGACGTTTCTGTTTGAACGTTTTTAAAATGACAAAGAATATTACGACCTTATCGTCGGCTGCAGCTAAATGATGGTCACTCAAATAATAATAACTAAGTATACTAAATAATATAATATAATTAAATATGAAATTAATATTTCGTTTATTTATTTAATTTAGAAAAATGTAGGTATCAATCAACATTTTCCTTCCCATTTATATCGAAAATATAACATACTTAGGACTGTCTACACAATTATTTATTTTATAGGTAATATGGTTAAAAATGTTGATACTTATGTTTGAATTATTCGAATATTCGAAACTATGATCGTAGTATACAATTTAATCTATTTTATTTATAAACGCTGCGTACATTATATCGTAAAATATGTTTATCGTATAATATAAATTTAGCCTGGAATTGGAGTTAATAAAGCTATGACCGCAATTAAGATATTACCTAAATTGGCGTGACCGCAACTGTTATATCTGTTTATCTCAAAAATCGTCATGACCGCAACTAGTATGCAGCCAATTTGTAGTTTTCTCTGCTGACCCTGTCGGGCCGCTTATAGAAAATAGCTGAACTCGTTTTATTTAAAGGCATTCACGTGCCAATTCGCTCCGTCGTGTCCGATAGGATTAATATTACCAACGCATCGTAAAGAGGCGTTGCAGTTCGGGACTATTCTTGGCGGTTTGAGGAAGTGGTGGGTTGAGGGTTGGGAGTTGGTGATGATGTAGTGGTGACAGTCGTCGTCGTCGACGTCGAATTAACAAAACCCATAGCAATGACAACATTCGCCCTTGACTTTTCGAATGGAGGGTTTTACACAAATATATGTCAACGATGCAGTTCACTAATGCAGGGCACCGTACCGCCACTCAGAGATAAACTTTGCAAGTATCGTCAATACAGTTTGATATAACGCGCCCGGTCGCCTAACGCTAGCTATAGACATACCCCTCCCTCCACCGTCCCACTGTCTAAACATTAAAACGTACAGAACAATATGAATAATTAATCGAAATTATAGTGATTTCACTTGTAGCGTATTTACATAAATTAACTCTATATACTTTGCAAACAATATCGAATTATTGTTAAGAAACACGCGAAAACTAATTTCGAATAATTGAAATAGTTGCGGATTTCTAAATAACAATGGTACATTATGATATTATTAAGTCACAAAACAATAGGTAAAGTATGTATTATAATGAAATTGTCAACAAAAAAAAAATAGGTGATCTTCCCATTATACGATTATAGTAATATTTATTGTGTCTCAAATAGATTTAGTATTGATTAAATAAGAATGTGTCAACGAGTGTTTAATATCATAATTAAATATTAATACATAAAATTAAACAGATTGCAATAGAATCAAAACGTATAGGAAAAGCTTCCTAATTTTCTGAAATCGATGAATGTTATTACTAAATATTAATTAACAAACAATAACATTATGTTTAATTGGACAAGGAATACGAAATAATTTGCTTAATTATATAATGCGAGTCTAGCATTATAATTATTCCTATACAAAATTTGATAAGAATTATTTTTCTTTTGAATTTGTTTGTGCGACCCAAAAAACATTACGTCGTTTGGAACCATATAGTATTCTGTACATATACACGACTGCAGTGTCTTGATAACATATCAAAGTATTAATTTTCTAACTCGTGCAGAGGTCGCATAGTTTAGTAAAATATATATTTTTAACAAAGTTACGATTCACAATTCGATGTGAATTTTGAAAGTTTGATTATCTCGTTAGGATTGGATCGCGTTACTGCGCGCATCGTGGCCATATATCTCATAGAAAAATTGCATTACGAGAGAACTTGGCGCTGTAAATCATACTTGGAAAACAAGCAAATAGAAATACATCTTATACATCTACCCGTATCCCACCCAGTCACTAACACCACCATTCCCTGAAAGTTAATCTCGTAATGTTTGTACATCCTTTTAAGTTTTGCACAACGTTTCATAATGAACCCAAGAAAACTTTGTATTTAAGTTTATTGTACCGTGCCTGGATATTATTTGATATAAGATTAAAAAAAAAGAATAATAATAGTGATGATGTTATATTTTTATACGAATGCTCATGAATTTATCGTTATAGCTGATATTATACTCACATAAAGTAGTACTATTATGTGTGTGTGTAGCATGTGCGTTGCATTGAGCTGAAGACGGTTGTCATTGTTCACCAATTTTGATACAGCCATCGAGAGCTTCGTATTATATGTCACTGACTGTACAGTACACGTCAATCGCGCACACTTCCAATTTGTCCTTTAATAATAACAAATTTATTCATATATGAATTTTTAGAATTTTCAAAATATATACCTAGACTTTTTTCTATTTAAATTGGGCTTTTTACTGAAAACTATTTAGTGGATAATATTTTTGAACATTTTTATATACCTAACTAATCCAAATTTTTAACGAATAGTTACTCAATTATTAAAATGTATAGGTATATTAAAGATTATAGTTCTTAGAAAATTTTTTACAAAAATATAAAATGTACCTATGTTATATAATTTTGTCTAGTGATTATTATACTTGAACGTCTTGAACTATTTTTATAAATTGTTATGTTCATAGTTTACTGCTATTAATCAGTAAAATATTAAAATCACCATAGCCCTTATTGTCTAAAGAACGTATTATCATAGACTTATAATAATATTTCCCTTAATACACAAAGTTAAACAATTCAAAAACAACTTGTTTGAAGTTTCATTGTGAGTTGTGACACGTCTACACATTCAGAAAAATGAATTGTCAAATAATTTACAAAGAAAAGAGAAACAAAAGTTTGTATCTCCACATGCCACTCCTAAAGTAGCACAAAAAATATCCCAACAATTTAAAAATTGGCTCTTTACGCATTACATTTAAGAACTCCAAAAATCAGTTTTTGAGCAACTGCGCATCATCGAAGGAAAAAGAGGTTAACCATAATAATATGTTATAGGCTAATCGGTCTGTTTTTAACATGCTATTGCGTAAATTATTTTTCCGCAATAATATTACGCTATTCACGTGTGCGTCAAACAATAGCGTCGAGCTTTAACGTAAAATAATAACTGATAATTATCTCGTGACTGGTGAATTAAACTCGACCCGCCATCTTTATTAATAAACACAAATACACAATGCACCTACACGTACGTGCCGCCGACACGCGCGTACACCGAAGGTACCTTAAATTGCAGAGCGTGTACCTAATCTAGAAAGATGTAAGAAGCAGCTTTTTTTGCTTTACGTGTTTAAACTTAATGGAATTAACAACTTTTTTTTTACTAAACTTTTCGCGTACACGAAACAACGCTATCGCACTCAATATATTATTTTTACGTACCAGCGAGCTGGGCGGCGACGGCGATTCTACGCAACGATAATAATATTATAATATATTATGCGTTAACTTATTTGTGTTGAAAACATTTTTATAATAAAAATAAACAGTTTTTTTTTTTTGTCACCTTCGTTATACCTTACATTATTTAATATAATCTCTTCGAACTACTTAAACTGTGTGTGCGACAGTAAAATAATATGTGAGTTGCCGAGTTGGTAACGAATAATAATGTTTAAGATAATATTATTGACTACGGCAAGATACCTAAAATATTGGAGACTAGCTATTACGTAATGGTTTGCTATCTAACGACTCACCTGCAGTTATTTCGAAAATTTGCACTTCTCCGTGTCCCGGTGGCTCCTGCGGTGAAGTGCAACGGGTTTCGGGAGGTGCTCCATAAGCTGAAAAGAATTTTACATGTTATACAATTTCAAAATAATGCAAGTGTTTTGTTCGTTTGTCATTAAAAAGCTTACAGTCATTTTCACTACCTATTGAAATGTTACCCACAACAAATCTAATTAATTCTGAAAATTTCACTGAAATCGGTTCCAACTTAATCGGCACCGCGTTCTAAAATCACAACAATAAGCATTTCGTCATCGCCCGTCGGATTCAAAATTTACAGTGTTGCCAAATTCAGTTGGTGTTACAAGTTTGCAAGTATCGTGTTTTTGTTTTTGTTTTTTTCACATCAGTATTTCGTCTTTTTGGCAAAACTGCAGTGTTTGTGGCAAACGTTTGAAAAAAGCCCGTTGCGGCCATCAGGACAAAGTTTGAAGAGATATCATTCAAGTGCTCACGGCAGCCAACGTGTTAATTTATTATACCTACGCGTAATCTTAACTTCAGAAAAAGTAACGTCGTTAAGGAAGTACATTTTAAAGTACAGTTTATAATAATGTGACGTAAAACGATCGATCGTCGTCGAGTGACGAGTGTAGACTAAACATCGTATAAAAAATTATTCCATAAAGTACCGAAAATAGATCACTAATGATTATATATACCTTATAAAAAAGTAGGTTCCTCTTTTACCTTTTTGTTGATTCTCGTGACAAAGCATAGGTTGGTATGTATATTTTCAAAACAACTACGCTAAAAATACACGTCGACCGACGAGTGATGAATAAAATTATGTAGATAATTAAATAAACAATTAAATAATGCATTTTACAAATAATAGAAAAAAAAATACCTCGCACTTATAGTAGACATAACAGAATGTTTAATATTATTTTATATTATTCCGTCGATAATTAGTGATATTATTAGATTTTAAAAGGAAGAAACAAATGCCGTAGGTATATATAACCGTGTACTTACCCATATACGTTTTGAATTCTATTATCGCTTTTGTACTCGTATACCTAGACGTATAGTACACCCAGTAGTTCATCCTATTAACGATTGTTATAAATAAACGTAAAATTATAATTATTTAAAATGCATTTTAATATACATATTGTATAATTTATATAAATATGTATTTATATGAAAACAAAATTTCATGATTTCGTTCGTTCATTCCAAGACGTCGACGTTCGCTATTATTGTACGATTGCATAGGTATAGTCATAGTATATATTATTATTATTATCTTCGGTTCAAACGGGAAATGTGGTAAACTCGCAATTAATTTTAACTACGAGCAGTAAATATTTAACGTACTTCATGCTATTTCGTAATAATAGTAATGATATATTATCATGTTCGAGTGTTTCACATGCACGGCTGCAGAAACGTTTGTCGGCTGTATTATAATATAATAATAAATTGACGAGATGCATTTGTAACGCAGCAATACGTCTACAGCAATAAGGCTCGTGCATAACACGTCAGTAAATTTATTTACATTGCGATGTATAAGCAATAATTATAACAATATGGAAAACGCACAACAAAACTATAAGAATTAATTAGAATCGCACTCTGAACCTACTCTTAAAACGGAAACGCCACCGTTTGTGCCGATAATGTCGGCCGGTGTCTGCAGTTCGATCTTTGTCCGTATGATCGGTAGGTGATGCAGGAATGATGGAATGGGACGTGGGGATAGATTTTCCGGATGTAAACATCTATTATAGCCGACAAACAGGCTTACTATAAAAATTCAACACACCTTGTTAACATTGTTAAACATTAAATTTTTATTACAATCGAACAGTGAATTTCTGGCCACTTTTGTTTTTCACGTAGACTACTAGACAAGAAAAGCGTGTTTTAAACAGTATAATGAGTGGCGCACAAACATCTAGCTTTGATGTAGACAGTCTTAACGACAAAATACGACAATCTATGTACCTATCTTTTTAATATCTTATACTGCACTACCATACAACATATTGAGTAAACCAGTAAACAAAAAACGCCCTCTATATGTTGCTATACGTTTTCCATACACTCGTTGTTTGTCTAGTAGTATATAAAGGTCTTTGTTTTTCACTGACCTATAGATATTCTCGAAATCGATCTTCAATAATAATAATTATTATTATAATAAATACAAAAATATGATATTATTCAACCAGAAGTTCTCTATATAATATTTACTTTATTATTATATGCAAATTAATGTATAGACGTAATAGAATAAATTATTCTTAATGATAATGATCAGCAAAAATACAGATTATGATTTTTACTTTACACCTGCAGCGACACGCGTTGGTTGAATATTTTCGAACAATCGTTAACACGCGCATAATAATAATATTATTATAAGTGACGATTGTATTTCACGAAAATAACGGCAGGTCTGGCCAGGGACGAACTCACAATGTAAATGTAATTCATTCAGTCGGACGCTTTGGATGGATAATTAATTTCTATCTTCAAAAGTATAATAACGTACTTACTACCTACGATCGACTATTGCGACGAGTGTCTTAAGTCCTATGTATAATGTGGTTTAAATTTATATTACAATACATTATATTGTGATGGGTAAGATTCAAAGTCGCGACACAATCACGAACGGAGGTCTTTTAAAAATTTTAAATAAAACGGTTACGGTTCTTTTCGTTTTTTTTTAAAATTTACGCGAGGTTTTAGGTTTTGTATAACCCGTTTTTTTCGGTCCTGTCTCAGTTCCTGGGCCTGTAATGTTTTGTATGTCATACAAGGTGTCCCACAGAGATCTTACATTCTGACAAATGAAATAACTTTTGTTCTAATCAATATTTTTAAAAAATTTCTTTTAAATATAATTCACAGACACTTGCGCTACATTTTTAGAATACATTTTTTTTTTTTTTTTAATACTGAAAATAAAAAACTTAAAAATTGATAAAAATTTTTTTCGAAATATTCAATATAGCCAATTTGTAAATCTGATTTAAAAAAAAATTTATTTGGTATAAACACTTATTAAGTCAAATGGCTGATTTTTTACAATTTTTTTAAACATCAATATTTTCGTTAAGTAAATTACAATCTAGTTTAATATGTTAGAAACCTTGTAATTTCAAATAATAATAAAGTTTTTTAAAAATATTTTATGATAACATTTTTAAATAAGTGCATGTTAAAATCTAATTATTTTTTTTATTTTAATAATATGTGATGTATATTAACTATAAATTACTATAATTTACCTAATGAAAATATTGATATTTAAAAAAAATGTAAAAAATCAGCCTTTTGAAGTGTTTTTACCATATAAATTTTTCTGAAAATCAAATTTACAAATTGGCTATATTGAATATTTCGAAAAAAAATTTATCAATTTTTAAGTTTTTTATTTTCAGTATTAAAAAATAAAAAATGTATTCTAAAAATGTAGCGCAAGTGTCTATGGATTATATTCAAAAGAAATTTTTAAAAAATATTGATTAGAACAAAAGTTATTTCATTTGTCAGAATGTCAGATCTCTTTGGGATACCCTGTATATCCGATCGCTTTTCCGGCGGTAGAGATCAGTGGCCCAGAACCTTTTTTTTCTTCAAATGTTTTTGTGCATTGACTGATACTTGATATAAGATTATTTGATTATAGAATTACCCATATATTATTATATATAATCTACCACGTCCTTATCTAAGCTACCGAACTATATCCTATCATAGTATCACATACATCGAATAAATAATATATAATTATATATATATTTCCCCTCCCCGAGAACAAAATCATAACTGCGTCACTGGTGGCGATTATACACGGACGCCGCCATAATACAAAGTCTATTCGAAAACTGACGAAAATGTGGAGAGGCTTTCGAATGTTTGCCGCGCGATTTCCCAGAGGCCCACTCACACAATCACGCGCATCGGGGCCTTGGACATATACCTACACATGCACTTTCCAACAAATGCGTTTACCTATACGTACTACAGTATTATAGTATTAGACGTCGTGCACATATACATGACATCGATATATGTAACATAACATATATATAATATATATAGATCCCCAGGGTTCGATATTAGACGTATTTTTTTTTCGTTTGGTTTTTATGAAAACTGAGATGATGCGGTAAACGGGTCTCCGAAAACTACTTTCGTCAATATTATATTACGATGGTAAAAACAATAATAGCCCGTGTATAGGGGTACATGACGCGTATTATATAGTCCTGAAATTACGTTTTGTTGTTAGCTGCAATATCCACCATATCATTTTTTTAAATCCATTCAATATTCCAAAAAAAACAAACCAATATTCACACACACACGTCATGCCGAATGTGACCGACGAACGACGGCGAGGAATGTGTCTCGAGACCCATTAGCGCTATTTCTGATGTAGTTTTACTGCTGCTGTTTTACTTGTAACGAGGGTATTCGTGAATAGAGACCAATTTTTGGACGCCACACGAGTACCAACAATACATTTTTTTTTTTCCCAAAGTACTAGAAATTAATACTCTGTTGGCCGAGGGATGTTTTTCCGTTCACAGTAAGTTGTGTTGCATATTCAAACTAGAAACACGAGAACAGAAATTTCAAAACATATTACCTATATGTGATGGTTCCAGACCCAATGCGTTGTGAACAAATAAATTTCATAAATTTCTTAAATTATAAATAGATTCACTTACCCATTCAAGATTCTCGTATACACTATGGTAGTGTTTTGCCATTTTTTTCTCTCCTCTTCGGTTCCTTTTCTACCGCCGCCACCGCCGGACAAAGTGTCAATAACAAATAATATATAATAGGCAGATTGAGGCGGCGGTATTGTAGCCGTTATGCGTGTGTTTTTTTTTTTATTTATTTATTTTTTAATCAAAATGGACAAAAGGGAAAAATATTCGGAGTGCCGGTGAAAAATGAAATTGCGACAAAAGATCGTTTCCTTGTGACATTCGGCTAATCCATCAGTAGAAGACCCGGCACTCCCGCCCCCACTCCGTCTCAGTCAAGACCCACCCGTGCCTCACCCCGTCGATCAAGCCCACTATAATACGACAACAACAAGAGCAGCGAGCGCCTAGACGGACTCCTTCCTCCATTACACTGCAGCGCCGCGCACGCTAATTACATTTTTTTTTTCTGACGTTTATAAAAATTACACTTCGGATATTATAGTAAACGTATAGTGTAGTAGTATACACGACGCGCGTATCTCGTCGTGAAAAATGAAAATATTTTATTAAACTTTGCCATCGCCGCCACCGCAACCGCATTCCGTGGAAGTGCAGCGCGGGAGTGAAGACTTTTAAAAAATATTAATAGATTTCTTCGGCCCACGGTGGTCTTTTCATCACCACTACCCCCCAACCACAACCATCACACGCGCTTATGCAGCTGCGGTGCTCCCTCTCTCGCCGGCGTCGAGCTCTTCTTATAAAATATAATATTATAATACATTATTTTTTTCCCTCGAGTTTTCCTCCCTAATAAATGATCCTATCATCGTTCTAAGTACAATCATTAGTCAGAGCTGTTGCTCAAAAAAGAGTAATTTGCCCTGGGAATTCTTGTCCGGGATTAATTTCCAAAGAGTATAGTATTAAAAATATATTATTCATTCAAATTAGTTCTAATAGGCTTGACGCCTCCTCTTCAAAGGGTAAACAAAAAAAAAATACAATAATATAAACGATAAACTAATTCGTATTGTATTAAAATGCACACTTATATAGTTATATATATATATGGATATTATATACTACTTTTTTCAAAACTAACGTTTAATCTTATTTCAAGAGAAAAAAAAAATACGAAGTTATGACCGAAATAGCACTTCTTATTGTTATAGTATTATTTAAATGTTACTGTGAATGTGAAGAACAACAATGCATACGGTTACGAGTGCATCATTATTTTTGGGATGGATTTACGGTAAGTATCCGTTTGCTCTCAGTATTTTTATTTCTCATAAAAACTCCGATGATGTTCACGCAACGATGAACACGATCGTAACGTATTCGTTAAACTTAGTGTGATGTCTGTAAATGTGGTCGAATGAACTCGTAATTTCGTCGGTGTTCGGTATATAATATTTCGAAACTTTACGTTATGAAATCATCCAACAAACATATGTAGTCAGTAGTCGCGATGTAGCGGGAAATAATCATTGTAATATTTTATAGTGACTTGGTGAAGCGCAGTCATACTCTCAATCTGTGGAAACGCGCTGAGCTTACGCACCGGCCACAGTTGCTAGCTCCCGGATGGGTGACCACCCGGGATTTCTAGCAACATATTATCCTTGCCACACGTGCATGTTACAACCCTACAAACTTATAGAAAAAAAACCTACAAACAAAACTAATCTTTACCGTACCACCCCACACCTAATGGCTTTTGTTTCCGCGGGTTTCCACCAATAAATAAGTAAATAAATAAAAATAAAAATATTATACACTATAGTTATTACTTACAAGCGTCTTTCAAATCAGCATCGTGTAAGAATGATTCTATGAAGTTTTAAAATTTACAAATATCACCCCCTCCCCCGCCAGTTCAATAATCTAATCCAGTGGTTCCCAAACTTTTCCCCTTTGCCTTTTTTAGACCAAATATATAGCCACGGCGTTCTACTGTGAATACCATGAACTGAAACTTTTTTTTTTGTGGGGGGGGGGGTGGGAGTGGAAGTGTTGTTGAGTATTAATAAATCGTTATGAAATAGGTCACAACACACATTTCCCAGCTTTAATCCTCCACACTCGCCATATACGTCCTGGTGATTTTTTGAACATTGTTTTTTTTCTTTTTTCCCCTGGCATTTAAACGACATTACTAAAATATGAAGTTTATCATAGTTTGTTATGGTAAAGGCGTACGAGTATATCCATAAACTGTACAAATATATTTTCAAAGTTATGAGAAAAATAAATAAGTGCAGATTGCACGTTCTTGACGTTTCACCCAGCCCACCCGCTCAACAACACAAAATGTCTGCATGATAATATTTTACGAACTGATGTATATTATGTACCATATACACCATGATATTAATTTGTTTAGGTGCCCGTATTAAATTAAATAATATAATAACGTAGCTGGTTGGTGACACCTGTTGAGAGCCCCGCAGCGCGTGAGGTTAGCTTGCGAAAAGCACTAGTCGAATAATAATTGTCGCCGCGTACCTGTTATTACGATAATAATATTATGAGTGCGCTCGTGAAAATATAAAATATTATATGACTGATAAATCAGGGGCGTTGTATATTATGATAGTTATTTTATATTATGTTGGCCGCATATCACTTGCGTCCCAAAAAAAGGTATATTTTTCAAGTTCCTATAGTGAATTTAATCGGTAACATGCGCCCGTTTTAGGGACTTGAATCGGTTATATAATTATTATCGATATTATCTATTAAAATCACTAATATCGATAGTTCATAAACTTAAAATATCATAATATAATATAACATAGATTTTTATATAATAATAATTATTATTATATTTACTTATATTTGAATTGAACTGTAATAATTACTCTCTATTATCATGACAAAATGTAAGACATATGAAATGTTATATTATTTTTAATCGTATACCTAACTTACTTATTACCTTATATACTTCTATATTATAAATTAAAATTAACATAAATGTATTTTTTTATTTTCATTTTTACATCAAAATTAAATCGATGTTTTCGAGACGCAATTATTATAGGTTATTAAAAACAACAAAAAAGGTGTACCGGGACGCAAAATATAGACTATATTATGATCCTTTTTAAATCTTTTTGTGGTACGCTATTCACCTACTGAAAATGATTTCCGGCGCAAGTATAGTCATCACCTAAATTTATATATTATATATATAGTATCAAGTATGCCTATATTATTATTGTAATATATAACGTATCCGACGATTTTGCGTTTCAATGAAGCGCATAAATAATTACAGCGCTGAACTCTCGACGTCGGGGGACGTCTCCGATTCGAGTTCATAATAATATAATACGATATTACCTACATTAATTGAAATTAAATCTGTATGGTCGTATTATATGTTTGGTTAAGCGGTTTTGCGCGAGTGTGTGCGGTGAGAGTGCATATACGTATAGTACCTATACGTATATGAATGCGGTGGTGGCTTTCGATGAAACCCCAGATCAAGAGCGTGTGTGAGAGGCGACTTTCTGGTTTTGGGGGTGGGTAGAGAGACTTGCTCGGGGAGAAGGACTCCTGTGCAGGATATAATCGAAAATTTCGGGTCCACCCGGGGTCGTTAATAACCGTCCAAGTAGCTGTGCCGGTATTATTGTTGTAACGTCGTCGTCACATTAATTGGATTTCGCTGTTGTAAAGTGTTTAGACCAAAGAGGCATCCGGCCAAATCCCCGTAATCCCGGCCACCGCCGACGCTGTCCACGAGGACGTCCTTAATTAAACCGAAATTCCACCGCGCCTATTCCTACACACACGTACACACACATCACCCACATCCTCACACGTTTATATACCTACTGTGACTACACCCCGTTCTCACACACCCGGCGTTCGGAATACCCTCTGACCCTACGCATGAAGGTCGACGCGTCATGTAATTCGTGTAATATGTTGCACGATCCTCTGCACCGGTCGAGTGTATATATTATATATGTATTATATGCGAGAGGCTACAAAATTCCGAACGTCGGTTACTACACTACCACTAACCTAACCTATACCACGCGTTACCAGTCTGCACCGACCACTGCAACAGCGTCGCTCACAACTTGAACGCGTGTCCGGCATTTAATTCGGCCTTCATATTTTTCGTTTTTTTTTTCACATCGCTATTGTATTTCCGAATTGATTTAATCAATCACCAACCCCCATCCACCCACCGACGTATGATGATCATTGCGACGAACGTATATCTCGTATATCGTATATCTATAGATATAATTGTTACGAGTATATTATGTTTACATAGTTGTTGGTACAAAATTCACCAACTTAATATAGCTATATATATAAATTATAAATTGATCACTTACGGGTTTTTTTTTTTCATCGAAATTATTATCGAGTGGAAATAAAAAAAGGTTTAATAGTATTCTGAAAAGTTCATCACATATATTCGTTGTTAACTGAATATTGGACATTTTGTGAAATTTTTAATAAACCTTAAACAAAAATTATAAACAATTTAAAAAAAACAATAATAATTATAACATCTCCATAAAACTAATAAATTCTACTTACTTGACTACATATTTTTTTGGAGGGGGGAGGGGGTCGCAGCCTCTTCAGACTTCCACTGGATACGCCTACACTGACTTACGGCTTATCCATGTGTTATCTATAATATATAACTTTTATAATTATTGCAGCATTGTAAAAATACTAACTTTATGATTGTAATTGGTTTTTTTTATTTTACAATTAAATAACCACTACGTATATTAAAGTGTTTCGTGATATTTCGTTCTATAAATCAAGATTAAATTCTAACATGACGTAATCATAAAATTCGCATGAAAAGCGTTCAATTCATTTCTGAGCTTGTATAATATTCGTTTTGTGTTTTCATAATAAAACGATAAAAAACTATAAAAATGTATAAGACACTCTAACTTTTAAGTGCGCACAATATATATTTTTTTTTACTGACCATCGACACTGGTTAGATGTACTGCAGTAATGCACTATTTTTTAGTTGTTATTAAAAATGTTTATATAGTTTTTCACATATTTATAAAAATTATTATCAATTAAGCTACTACAATTGTAAAAAATTACAGTAAAGTATTTAATTGTTTTTATTTTATTTCATATCTCGCGTTCCTAAAAGTCGTATAATGTTAAAATAAAATAAAAACAGTTTTAGGTTTTAGATAGTTTTCCTGCTGACTTTTTTTTTTTATTACAATATTGGCCATATTGAAAAATGTTACGACGAAATATATTATATAGTAATTTATCCTAAAGTTAAGTTAAACAACGATTTTATATCAATGTTGATAATTTTGTGAGGGAGCGTTAAGTAATGCGATATCGGTACGCTCATTATAAACGCAAACTATTTATATATATGTATTGTACATTTTTGTGATTGTTTTTAGATCCACTAAATGTCTAGGTGATCTAAGGAACGAAGAAAATCTTTTGTTATACACGTATGCTCCATACTTTGACCTAATCAAATCTTAGTCGCCAGCGATGGCAACTATTTTGATAAATTACGATGTTCAATAAAGCCTCATCGTTTGTATAACAATTGACATTTTGGATTCCCGCTCAAGATGTATATTCCGACATTCAGAACGGCTCAACAGGCAACTTACGAAACTATGCATCGAATATTTCACTAGGTGACCCTAAGTGAAAAATGTACCAATTAGATGTATTTTCCTATCAGAAAAAGGCGCTGAAGTAAATTCGTCGAAGTGTCTTACAGATAATTCTAATAGAGGCGATGGCGATAAACATAAATTATATACAAAAATGTGGAAATCACTTACACTATAATATACTGTGTATATTATATTAATATGCATATTTTACCATACACTCTGAGAAACGAAAGTTTTCGTTTTCGTTACCATCACAATATTATTATGTATTGCAGTTTTTCCAATTCATTTGACCTTGTGGAAATTAAAATCGAGAGAAATATTTTCGATGAAGAGTGCAACACAGCCCGTGAAAATTGTTCGGTGTGGCGCCTACAAGCCGGTCAAACTAATAATAATATGTGTACCATTTGTTATTATCGGTGCACAGCAAACGTCTACTAATTAAGATTTGTTTCCATCGAGAAAATTACGAACTTTTCGCGGGCTAGAACGGTGAGAAGGGTCACTATTCCCCCGGAAAAAATCGTTTCACTGCTGATTCGATTACGACTGCGTTGTACAACCATTAGCGGATTTTATCAAGCATTTTGTATTCGGCTAAATGTGCGCATTGTTAAAAATCACGACAAGTGTATAAGCATCGTCGTTTACATAAATTATATCTTGTATTCATATCAGTACCTACTGTTGTGTGCAACGTTAAAACTTAAGAGAAAACTTTTTTTTTATTGCACGAAAAAAAACTATATACAGTTAATGGCTTAGAATAGAGATAGGTATTAAATATATAACGTTGTCGTCCTTGAACTGTTAAATAAGTGATGGGGTAAGTAAAGTCGCGATAAATAACTCCGTAGTAGTTTTATAATATTATTATGGTATGGCCAGAGTTTTTTTTTTTCTAAGCTATAAATAATATTTCTTTTTAATTTATTATTCTAATATAATAAATGTTTATATCTTTTATGAGCTTGAGATTTTTGTTTGGAAATCGCGGAATGTTAAATAAAAAAGAAAATATTTTATTCAGCCTCGTGTTGTAAAAGTTATATTCAATAAATTAAAAACAAGACTACAGCTGATATTTTTATAAATATCATTTTTTAAAACGTCATTTTAATTCAATTTGATATAATTCTTGCATTTTAGAGACACGTTTTGTTATCAGATTTATAGGTTGGGATCTCAACGACGGCGATGTAATCAAGTGGGCGAGGAGTTATTTCAAAACCGTTGATATTATTATTTAAATTAATGTATTAATATTAATTATTAATTGATATTAATTAATTATTGATTCTTTTAAGACATAATTTTAATTTTAATCTGCATTTAAGTGTTTATGAATTGCCAAACGAAACGAATACAAAAAAAAAAGAAATGGATATTAAAATGTTTGTGTATATCACATAAATATTATAATATGAATTTTGTAGGTCAACATTTTAGAGTTTCATGAAATATTCTACTCCTTTTGAAATCAATTTTTATCAATTATTATAAAGAATTTAATTGGGTTTTATTTGATCCTATGATTATTTAAATAAAAATATACTTACAATATTTATGAAACACTTTTTTGAAGAAATTGCAAAATTACGTGTATTATATTATAACAACGTTCTATTACCACGGGATAGACAAATCCATGTTAAACGTGGATGTGATTTTTGTTCAGTCTGTTCAAAAAAAATAAAAATAAATGAATAACAATAATATTATTTGGAAAGTCTAAATTCAAAGGACAAAAAATAATATATCTAATAGGTATATTATAATGGTAGGTAAACAAAATAATAATGATTTTCAAGAATTAATAGAATATGATAATCACTAGCTGTTATGAATACAAAGACATTGAGTACGAAAATAATATACCCATATAAAGGTTTACGAAAACCTGCAAAATATAACGGACCGAAAATTATGATTTTTTTTATCAGTATAAAATCTGATCATCGCCAAAACAATTCCCTCGTGTCGTTAATCGAACATATTACTACGTACAATACGCGTTTTTACTGGCATTATAACTATAATATAGGCACCTACGTATATTATTATTATTATTTTATTACTATTATTTTAAGGGATGCATACGAATTGATATGATGTAATCCTTTTAAAATTGTTATGCGATACCACACTCGCCGAATGCCTCTCGTGCATGTGACCCAAACAATTGCAGCTATTATGAATTGCTGCAATTTACGCTAATAGATTCCACATGTTACACCTGCGACTGATTTTCGATTTCGATATCGTAAACGGCATCTGCGTTCCGGTTGTACTGTCGAAAATCCCGGCAAATGTGTTCTAAAATAATAATAATAATAATAATAATAATAATAATAATAAATGTAATAATTATAGGTCATAATAATATAATAAAATAATATGCGTGCACGGGGATATCGAATCATTTAGATGTGACACAAAACGGATAACAATATTTAAGTACCTACATACAAATGTACAAGACGTTCTATAAAACCGTTAGAAATTAAATGGTTATTTTTTGACACGATACTAATATCATGTATAGTATCAGACGTTATCTGCAACACTAGAGAGTTCTTTATGATTATACGGGAGTTGAGTTAAAAGTTTTTTAACATTATTTAGTTAATTATTTGCAAAGTAAAAAAAAAAAAAAAAATAGGCGTACGCTTAATAAACACAATTACTTAACTGTAATAATATTTTTTTGGCCATAGTAAATTAAAACGTTTCAGCACATAATGTGCTATTACAAGTATTTACTTTTGTACAATTTTGATGGCGTTGATATCATTAATCATAATTTCTATAACATGATATAGGTAATGTTGGTAATTTCGACGGTTAAGACAAAAATGTGAGCTAATGAATACGGTTTAAAATTTCAAGTTAATGAGAGGGTGTTATAGGAAGGTGGTATAGACTTTAGTGAAACAGATTTTATATTTAATAATAATGGTGTTGCGTGAAGTGATAATAAATTGTGGATAGATGGTGACTTTTGCGATTAGTGCATTTTGAATAGAAGAAAGAAGGGAAATTAATGGACTTATTGATGAATTAAGAGTTGTTACGAAGTTATAGATTTGGTCTGTGTTCATATTTTGACGTGTGATAATATAAAAACCATCATAATATGGGTCTTATAATATAATATTTGCATTTAGCAATCAATGATAATTGTTTTTTTTTTCATGGGTAATTTTTAATTTTTAACACAAACATTTAAATAATAATAAAATTAATTTTGAATACTTGAAAAAAATTGTTTTTAAACAAAGTAACGGTAAAATTATTTGAATATTTAACAACATTACTGAACGGGCCGGGAGCGTAAGATAATAATACGCGCGCCCGGTTACCCAACTACTTCGTAGCGCACGCACACACCGACCGACCTGTGTAAATGTGTATACGTGTATATAGCGACTCAAGGGAAGTGGACGGGGTCGCCGAGCAAGACCAGAGAGTGCTAGTGTGTGGTGGTGTGTGTAGATGTGTATATTTGTGTGTGTGTGTTCTTAACTGATAAAGGAGATAGGTAACTCTAAGTAAAAATGGTAACTCAATTTAAATGCTGATAAATATATAATAAACAGTAATAATGATACTACGGCCCTTTTGGCCCAACAGGTAAAAATATAATATTATGCTGCTATGTGAGCTTGTATAATTGACAAATATAAATATATAATACGTAGCCCTCCTGGCCCAACAAGATATAATATACGCTGCTATGTGAGCTTGTATAGACAATAAATATAAATATATAAATTACGGTCCCTCTGGCCGGTAAAAATAATAATATTATAATAGTGTAAATAAATAACAATAATAGTAAAAACTCACAATTTGTGGAGCGCAGTCTGGCCAGCTGGTCCTAGCTATACGGAAAAGTTCACACTCACACATACAAAATAGAAAAATATAACAATAATAATAATAATTCACGACATACACACTATGCCGGAACAATAGTAAAAATAATAATCTGTGGCGATTAGCGCCCGTACAATATAATAATATTAAATAAATTAAAGTGGCGATTCGCGCTCACACGAATTACGAATTATAATAATACTAAATAAATTAATGTGGCGATTCGCGCTCACAAGACATAAAATAATACTTGGTACGTCGTGCCGATAAAAAAACTATATAAAATAAAAAGACGGCGATTTGCGCACGTAATTCTTTGCGAGTATTTCTCGTGATACTCCGAAAACTAGACTGGTTTGGTTGGGCGGCCGTGCTAAGTATATTCGCTTAACAGCGGCGGGCGATCGCACGTAATCTACATATTATATAATAATTCACAGTTGATACGGACAATTAAAACAGAAATAAAAACAATAATACAAAATATAAATATATAGGTACAAACAGGTAACAGATATGTGATGTGGGTGTGTGTGTGTGGTGAGCCGGTCGGTGGCTATATAGTGTTATATGGCGTCGACATCCTCCCCCCGTTGAAAATCTGATTTTTCAACACTTGAGTCCTCATCATGCACTGGAAGGCAACATAGTTTCACTGTTGGTCGACGCATTTCCACTCCGCTGGCCGTGCGAAGAGTTACCACTCGAATAACTCCATCCTTACCCGGATGAAGAAGGATGACTCTTCCTAAATTCCACTTGGTTGGATGATTGCTTTCTCCTCTTATTATCACTACGTCATTTATCTGCATTGGTCTTGTACTGCATAACCACTTACCGCGCACTTGACACTGTGGCAGGTACTCACTCTCCCATCGTTTCCAGAATGTTTGCATCAGATATTGTACCTTTTTCCAACGCCGTATACCATTTGGCTCGGCTTCTGTGAGATCATTCTCAGGTGGTAGGAACATGGGCCCACCAATTAAAAAGTGCGCTGGTGTTAGCGCCTCTAAATCAGCCGGATCGCTACTCAGAGGTGTCATTGGTCTTGAGTTTACACAGGCCTCTATCTGGCATAATAACGTGCTGAGTTCTCCCAAAGTGAGCCGTGTGTCCTTCATTATCCTTGTGAGATGAAATTTTGTGCTTTTCACAGCATTCTCCCAAAGCCCTCCAAAATGAGGGGCTGATGGGGGGTTGAATCTCCATTCGATTCCTTCTCCTTCCATTCGCTTATCAATTTTGTCCATGTATGCAGTGAGCTCCTTTTGCGCCCCAACGAAATTAGTACCATTATCGCTATAAATTCTCTTACATTTTCCACGCCTTGACATAAATCGACGTAAGCAAGCTACGAATACAGCACTTGTTAGGTCTTCCACAGCCTCTAAGTGAATTGCCCTAGTCGAAAAACACACAAAAACAGCAATCCAGGCTTTGATGCCGGTTACTCGACGGATTCCGCTTCTGATAACAATCGGACCAGCAAAATCTACCCCAGCGATAGCAAAAGGCCGAGAGCATTGTACTCGATCCTTTGGTAATGGGGCCATGAGTGGTAACAAAAACTTAGGTCTTGCCCTTATACACTGAACACAACGTGATGTTACTGAACGTGCCATTATTCGTCCTCTCAGTGGCCAATACATTCTTCTTATTTCGGCCAACAAGGCCTGTGGTCCACAGTGCAGTAATTCTCGGTGCCGATCTTCAAATATTAAGCGCGTTATTTTGTGGCTTGCTGGTAGTACTAATGGATGCTTTTGCTGTTCAGATATGTTGGAATACTCTAGGCGCCCTCCGACATGGATTATCCCGTCCTTTATGAATGGCTGCAAATTCTTGATTTTGCTTCTTCGAGGTAGTTCCTTATTAGCTTCTAATGATTTTATCTCCTCGTGAAACGACTCTCTCTGAACCCATTTGATCACAGCGACCTTAGCGCCTTGTAACTTGGGAACTAATAAATGCTTTGGATATTCAATAGTTCTTTTTAGCTTCATATACCTTTTGAATCGTAAGAGCCATGCTACTGAGCGTACTAGTTTGTGCCAATTCGAGAACGCGTCGAAGAGCTTAGTTAATGGTAGAGAAATCACTAATGCAAGTTTTACTGTTCGTTGTTCCGGGATCTCTTCATCTTTGATTAACTGTACTTCTGAAGTATTCCATTGGCCTTTTTGATCTGACATCCATCTTGGTCCATGCCACCAGAGATCTGCTCCCAACAGCTCCTTGGTACTTATGCCACGGGAAATAACATCAGCAGGGTTCTCGGCTGTACGTACGTGGTGCCACTGGCTCGCATCAGTTAATTCCAAAATTTGAGATATTCGATTTAGAACGTAAGATTTTAATCTGGTTTGCTGACTGTTTATCCAACTCAAGACTACGATCGAATCAGTCCATAATTGGCAACTTCCCAACTGGAAGCCCCATGACTCTGACACTTTGTTGACTAATTCGGCCAAGTAATAGCGCCCCATTCAGCTCTAAGCGTGGAATGGTAGTTCCCTTCAAAGGTGCTACACGGGTTTTCGAACATAAGAGTCTCGAACTCCATATTCCGTTGCCATCTATAGAACGTACATAAATGCACGCGCCGTACGCTTCTTCCGAAGCGTCGCAGAACCCATGGACTTCGATGTCCTTCGACAGACTTGGAATCGCTTTCCTTGGAATTTCTAGTACCTTCAACTGCCCTAAACTTTGGTAAAAGGCGCTCCATTTTGTTTGCATGGCTATTGGCAACGGTTTATCCCAATCCATTTTCTCTGCCCACATTTGTTGCAGAAAAATTTTTCCTTTTATCAGCACGGGTGTCAAAAACCCAAGAGGGTCAAAAATCTTATTGAGATCTGATAATATCACTCGCTTAGTTAAACATTTCGGTTGTAAAATAGGAGATATAGTAAAAAAGAATTGATCTAACAGTGGCTTCCATTCCAGTCCTAACGATTTCACTATTTCTCCATCTCCTATCTCAAGTGTAAACAACGTATCACCTTCCCGTTTACCCATTTGTTCAATTATATCTCGTGAGTTTGAACACCACTTTCTCAGTGGCATTTTTGCAGAATCAAGGATAGAGTTTACCTCTTTCTGAATTCTACAACAGTCCTCCACACTGTCCGCGCCTGTCATTAAATCGTCCATATAAAAGTCACGAAGAATAGACCTTGACGCTTCGGGGTATTGTTCCTTCACTTCTTCTGCCAAAGCAACTAGGCATTGTGTAGCCAGAAATGACGCTGGTGTCGTTCCATAGGTCACAGTCGTCAATTGATAAGTACGCAACTGCTCTTCCGGATTTTGTCTCCACAAAATCCGTTGCAGGTTCCAATCATCCTCTGAGACGCGTACTTGACGGAACATTTTTTCGACGTCGGATGTTACGACGTATTGGTGTTTTCTAAAACGGGTAAGTATTCCGAATACGTCCTCTTGCACGGTAGGACCGCATTTCAATACCTTGTTGAGCGATAGCCCTGACGAGCTTGTGGCTGACGCATCAAACACAACTCGGAGCTTGGTTGTCAGACTTGAGCCTTTAAGGACCGCATGATGTGGTAGGTAAAAATATGGTTTTGGTAGCACTAGTTCATCGACGACTTCTACCATATGTCCCATTTCAATATATTCATTGATGAACCTTGTGTATTCAGTTCTAAACTTCTCATCGTGCTGGAATCTGCGTTCCACACTGAGGAATCGGGATGTCGCCATAGCCAACGTAGAACCCAACTCATTCACTGTGTCTTTCCTTGGCAGACGTACTATGAACCGTCCCTCCTCATCTCTGTATGTAGTTTGATTAAAATGTTCAACCGTTTCTGCCTCTTCCAAACATCTTTGATTTGCCTTCGATAGCCGTCCGAAACTGGAAGTCTCACCGACCATAATCGCTTTCCAATCTTCCTCTAAAGATTCGCCGACTGAATGAATTCCAGCTAAGGTCACTACTCCTATTTCACCGGTCACTATCCACCCAAGATTGCTGGAGTTCAAAACTACATTTTTGACGTTTAATGGTATCCGAGGTACAATAGTTGAGAACACATCAAAAAATACTCCACCACCTATTAATAAATCAACTGTCCCTGGATTTTGAAAGAAAGGGTCTGCTAGTTGTGACATCAAATCATCTGGAATTTGCCAACCCTCTTTTGGCGTTTCACATGATGGTAAATTATTCACAATTGTTGGCAACACGTAACATACCAACTTAACACAATAATCACTTAGTCTTGATTGAACTAAGACTTCAACATAGGATACAGCTCTCACTTGGCTCGCCCCAATACCACCGACTGGTAGGTTAGACTTTTTACATTCTAGTTGCAGTGACTTGGCGAGGTTCCCTGATATAAAATTCACCTGTGAGCCGCTATCAAGTAGAGCTCTACACTTACGCTGATTGCCTCGCCTATCAGTAACAAGGACAACTGCAGTTGCTAGAAACGTGTAGTTTTGTTCTAGTCCATTAAAAGCGGATGCAGCTGCCGACACGTTTGACGTCTCTGTTGTAGCCCGTTCCCTTTCAGTGGGTTGTTGAGGCTCTGGATCCTTGTCAAAGTGCAACAGTGTGTTGTGCCTTCGTCTGCATATACGACAACCATAAAGAGATTTGCATACAGTTGCCATGTGAGTTGGAGAAAAACAGTTGAAGCATAATCTTGAGTCTCGAACCACTGTGACACGATCTCCTATTGATAGATCTTTAAACTTACCACATGCGTATAGTTTATGTGGTTCAGAGCAGCAGCTGCATTTTATATTATTGGGGATTGAGGCTATGAGTCCTTTTCTTGTAGCTGTATGATTAGACGTCTTCTTCGTAATTGCGCTATTCGTCGGATATCTTGCCCTTTCACCCTTTTCATTAGCATCTAGTGTTTCGGAGCTCTCAAATGCAATACAACGACTTGCAATGAATTCTTCCAGCTCGATATATGTTGGTAAATCTGTGTTAGTTCGACGCAACTGCCATTCATGACTTGTGGTCTGGTCTAATTTCCTCAAAATAATTGTTACGAGCCATGCGTCCCAGTGCTCAATCGGTTGGCACAACGACTCAAGTGCGGCGATATGAGTTGAGACACATGAATGCAGCTTCTGCAGTTCGTTCGCCGAAGCGACCTCTACTCGGGGTGCGTCAAGAATGGCACGAATATGCGACTGAATAACCAAGCTTTTGTTTTCGTACCTCTGTTGTAATTTTCTCATAGCTACTTCATAGTTGAGTTCTGTGATCGGTATCCCTTTGATAATATCCGATGCTGGACCACCTAGTGCCAATCTAAGGTAGGAGAATTTCTGAGCTAACGAATAATGCTCATTATTGTGAACCATTGCCTTATAAAGGTCAAAGAAGGAATTCCACTCCTGTATATTACCGTCAAATTTCGGTATTTCAATAGGAGGAAGCCGCGCTTGTTGAGAATGCGAAGCACTAGCAATTAATGAATTATTACTCATCGACGAGTTATGCGACTTCTCCTGGTTAATCAACTCTTGCATCTCCGAGCGAACCGCATAATAATCATTTTCAAAGGCTTCTCTAGCCTGCTCATTATCCTCAAAATTGTCAACATCAAGAAGTTCGATTTGACATTGTATCTCATCGAACTTCCTGCTGATCTGCGGCAGTTCTTCCTGCCTGAACTCCACTAACGTAATACCTTGTTCTCTCGGATTAAATGTATTCATAAAATTTCGAGCTCGTGTTAACGAAGCCTTTATGACACCTCTTTTCCTCTTTAGGTCAGTTAAGATCCTTTGATCGCTCTCGTCTAAACCCATAATCAATGTGAACTAATACAATATCACGTCGAGGTCACCAAAATGAACGGGCCGGGAGCGTAAGATAATAATACGCGCGCCCGGTTACCCAACTACTTCGTAGCGCACGCACACACCGACCGACCTGTGTAAATGTGTATACGTGTATATAGCGACTCAAGGGAAGTGGACGGGGTCGCCGAGCAAGACCAGAGAGTGCTAGTGTGTGGTGGTGTGTGTAGATGTGTATATTTGTGTGTGTGTGTTCTTAACTGATAAAGGAGATAGGTAACTCTAAGTAAAAATGGTAACTCAATTTAAATGCTGATAAATATATAATAAACAGTAATAATGATACTACGGCCCTTTTGGCCCAACAGGTAAAAATATAATATTATGCTGCTATGTGAGCTTGTATAATTGACAAATATAAATATATAATACGTAGCCCTCCTGGCCCAACAAGATATAATATACGCTGCTATGTGAGCTTGTATAGACAATAAATATAAATATATAAATTACGGTCCCTCTGGCCGGTAAAAATAATAATATTATAATAGTGTAAATAAATAACAATAATAGTAAAAACTCACAATTTGTGGAGCGCAGTCTGGCCAGCTGGTCCTAGCTATACGGAAAAGTTCACACTCACACATACAAAATAGAAAAATATAACAATAATAATAATAATTCACGACATACACACTATGCCGGAACAATAGTAAAAATAATAATCTGTGGCGATTAGCGCCCGTACAATATAATAATATTAAATAAATTAAAGTGGCGATTCGCGCTCACACGAATTACGAATTATAATAATACTAAATAAATTAATGTGGCGATTCGCGCTCACAAGACATAAAATAATACTTGGTACGTCGTGCCGATAAAAAAACTATATAAAATAAAAAGACGGCGATTTGCGCACGTAATTCTTTGCGAGTATTTCTCGTGATACTCCGAAAACTAGACTGGTTTGGTTGGGCGGCCGTGCTAAGTATATTCGCTTAACAGCGGCGGGCGATCGCACGTAATCTACATATTATATAATAATTCACAGTTGATACGGACAATTAAAACAGAAATAAAAACAATAATACAAAATATAAATATATAGGTACAAACAGGTAACAGATATGTGATGTGGGTGTGTGTGTGTGGTGAGCCGGTCGGTGGCTATATAGTGTTATATGGCGTCGACAATTACTGAGTACATACAAATCTCTGAAGTGTTTGTAACAAATAATTTATTTAGTATGTTGTATTTGTTTAAACAACGTATTCACTAGGTAAATGTTGGCATGAGAAAATAACGAACGTTTAAACGGCACAAAACCGTGATGTGGGTGGGTGGGTCTGATCGCAGAAATCGTGTCACTCCAACTGCACCACCCATGACATAACGATTATCTTCTTTTTCTGCTTATACGATGTTCGGTGTTGGACTTAATATTATTTGTGGAGACATCGAGAAACCCGAGAAATTTCAAAAATATATACCTATATGCACAGTTGTACTGCAGATTACATCCTAAGTCCCTCATACAGTCAGTGCCGTCACGAGGGCAGGACAAACGGAGTCACTTTAGTTGCGTCCCGTAAAAAAGGTATACACGAATTGCGTCCCAAAAACTACAGGACGGAATTCGTATATTTTAATCAGAGGTTCTTAAACAACTAACAATTATAAATATAATCACAAGTCAATCAAAACATTGTTTATGAAATGTAATAAAAAAGTAAATAAATGTTAAATCATTTAGATCTAATCAAAATCAATATCAATTTAGTTCATAATATAGTAAATAAATAAATAAAAACGATAGTGTTGTTAATCAAAATTTCAGTCAAAATTTAGGTTTATAAATTTATAATTATTCATTATCGAAACATCATATCAGAGCCAATACTCCCTTATAATTAATATACCTCGGAGAACCCATGAAAATAAAATAAAAACGGGGCACATGCCTCGTGTATATATATACAATATCGTGTAAATAAAATATTTCCAACTGGCACTGCGATTACAGTAAGGATATTTTTCGAAAATTCCAAACGGGTTGGGACAAACCGTTTGTCGTGTCGCAACTAGGTGATACATATAACAATATTAAAATACACGTATGTATTATAATAGTGCGCATATAATATATAAAACTCAGTGGACACGAGTAATAATATCATACTGTGCATCCCACGTGTATTAAAAATTATAAAATCTGACTGTCCATTAACGTGCACGGGGAATTAATAACGAAATGTCAGAGCGTCCGATGTATACATATTATTATTATTACTATTATATTATACGTTTGTGTGTGTAATAATGTTAAAACGGTCCCGTGGTCATCGTGACATTTTGTAGACGTAAACATAACTCTAAAAAGCCTCTCGCGGCCCACCGACCCTCCCACCGCATCACCCACCGCATCACCAATGCTGCCGCCGCCGCCACTGCCGGCCAGTGTCCGACCCCCCCTCACCATGCATCGATAACGCTCGCCGAATCCGACGCAACACGACGCATCGTGCCGTATTTTCACTCACTGACGCACACACATCTGTTGTTTACAGGGTGCCCACTCGACTTTAATTTTTGTGTGCTTAAATTGAGTACCTACCTATCGTCCGAAGTATATTACATTAAAACATCGTATAGGTATTTTAACGGAGGAAATCTGATTTTCACTACTTTTACCATTTGTTTTTGTTTAACGGACCAGCTTAATTACCATTTCATTACTATTGTAATTTGTTAACAATAATCATCAATATTTTAAGAATAATTTTCTGTTTCGAAGACGAGGGTGTTGTCACCCGAAATAGAAATTGAAAACCCATAAAGACTAAAACACATTATCGAAAATAAAAACAATATCCAACAATATTATTTGCGTTTTTGTCGTTGTTGTAAATGCATAATATTACTATAGCCCTACAAGTGTTCTAAATACTAAAGAACAATTCAAAATATTATCAAAAAAACTATTGCAAGTTAGAGCAGTCAGCTGTAAACTGATCACTCCGTATATACGGTTACCACAACCACCACCCTACACACGTATGGGGCATTGGGGCCAGTCGCTTATATACGCACATGCACTCGGCGGGGCGAGAGCTTTCGGTTCACTTCATTTCACTGTCCCCAGCCTATATATTATAGTGTGTGTGTATAATATAGCGGCCGACTCGTTTATTGCGAAATTGATTTATAACCTTGTGCATATCAACAATACACCCCCTTCGTATTCCGAACACACCCTTCTACGACCGAGTCCGCACCCCCTCCTCCCTCACTCTACGAGTGTCCGGTTTTAATACGTAATAATAATAATAATATATATATACGTGTCCACTGACCATATCAGTCGGTGAATTATTGCTATACATCAACAGTTATATTATTATTATTATTACGGATATATTTGTGTATTACTGTAATTATATTAATATATTAAATCAATGTGGGTGTGTCTACTGAAAACGCTGATTGATATACATCACCGGTGCATCGCGCAACGATATGGGAACAGAGGTTGTTATCAGTGGCGGTGACGTTCCTTACAACAATTTCAGTTGTAAACCGTTGTAGAACGTTTAAATTCTAACGATGACAAAATAAAATAATCATATTGTTTATTATTGTAAATTGTTGGAAATTTATAAAATTAGTGGTTTCCGGCGTTTCGGCCGTCGATTGATGACAAGCCGATTAATTACTATCACTGTAATACTCGGTAAAATGTCCTACGAACCCCGCACACGCACAAACAGTTCAACAATGCATTTTCTATATGAATATGATAAATATAGTAAAATAAATATACGTCGACGACGAGACAACGTATAAGCGATTGAAATTCCCTTCCCTATTTTGTATATGGGACTATCGCACGGTTAATAGTATGAAAATAATTGCATCGGAATTAGTACACGGAAACTTAAAAGTTGGTGGTACCGACGTATTAGTGATTTTCAAAAGCGTTATATGAGCCAATAACGGTTTAATTGACGTCATTTTATTTATTTTACTCATTTTGTTGGTACGACACTGCACCACTGCCAGGACTGTCATCGACAAGAGACCAAGGCTCTTATAATCTTAATTTATTAATATTTAAAATCAAATTCAACTAATTAAATTTTTAAATTTTTAAATCTTTAATATTTGTATTTTAAATTATACCATGATGAGTGATAAAGATAATGGTATTATAAATAATAGTTTTATCATACGCGAGTGTGGAAAGAAGAAAAAACGTTATATAACTCTTGTAAAGTAAAAACCATAAGATAAATTGCCAGCTTTCTAGGGATGGAAAAAAAAAATTTGTATAAGTGGGTACAATTTTTTGTGACTACTTACACCATTGATTACTCTAGTTAGTAGGAACATTTAAACATTAGAAAAAATTGTTATTGTAGCACAGTGCCTAGTAATAATATTATATTAAGCTATCATCATTATAGTTTTGACAGTCTTGACAGCAGTGTTGTAAACAGTAATATTTTATAAGAAAACAATCACATAGCAAAACATTACGATGTTTAAAATTAAACGTATAACAAAATATTTACCTTTACACACCGTGATGCAAGATCTATAAAGAAGAGATTAGCCAGTGTCGGGTGAAGAACTGATAACAACGGTGTGGGGTGGACAAGTGCGTGACGTAGCAATAGACCACAATCAAAAAATGGTCGTTGCGTTTTGTGTTTTGCGTTGTTCCGTAATTCCGTTCAGTATTCAGAGTATTCTTTATTTCTTTTCTATGATTACAAATGTATGATTAACTTATATTGTAATAAAGTAGACAAATAAATGCTATATTTTATTAGTTATTGTTATATTAGGTATAACTATTTGTTATTACTTATGATTATTGTTTGCAGCTCTAATACTTACACAATTATACTTATTAATTGAATTCCTATTTAATTTATTATTAAATCTTTTAATACGCCAACAAATATATCATCAAGATTGTCAAGAATGATATTTAGACGATTACATTGCCGAAATGAAGCAATGCAAAAAGTGGTTAAGACTTATATTAGTTATATTTTCCAAAGAATATTCATAAGAACAAAGTTTAATTCCATGCTGCGTCTATCATACTTTCCTGCCATCTGGAAAATTGCTGTCGTAATTCTCATTCCGAAAGTCGGTAAACCTAAAAACATGGTTACCTCGTATAGACCCATTAGCTTGCTGCCCACCTTAGGCAAACTCTATGAAAAATGTCTCCTCAAGAGAATCAGACCCATCTTATCCGAGCATAGTATTATACCTAATACTCAATTTGGTTTTCGATCAAAACATTCGACTCTGCATCAAGTACACCGTCTAACTGACACGATTGCCTCTGCGATCGAAAATAAAAAATACTGTACAGGTTTTTTTCTCGACGTCGCACAGGCGTTTGATAAAGTATGGCATAATGGACTTCTATTCAAACTAAAACAATTTATGCCAGCTCCACTATACCTTATCCTAAAATCATATTTAGAACGCAGAAAATTCAAGGTCAGACACGGCAATGCTTTCTCTCCACTGTTTAACATCGAATCAGGTGTCCCTCAAGGTCGCGACCTCTCACCTGACTTATATAACATCTTTACATTGGATATCCCTAAAACCGACAACACTCTACTTGCTACATTTGCCGACGATACTGCTATCCTCTCAAGTAATAGTGACATAACTATAGCTGCACAACACCTTCAAGAACATTTAAATCTTATAGATAACTGGGCCAATAACTGGATGATTAGTATAAACGAGAGTAAATCTTCCCAAGTCACTTTCGCTCTACGCCCTGGCATTTGCCCTACCATCAAACTTAAAGACAAAAGTATACCTATCTCGAACGAGACAAAGTATCTAGGTATAATTTTAGATAAACGTTTAACTTGGAAACCCCATCTCCAAAACAAAAGGAAACTTGCCAACAGTAGACTCCATCTCTTCCGACCTCTTCTTAAATCTAAACTTAATCTAAAAACCAAAATGTTATCGTATAATACAATGATCAGACCTGTCTGGTCGTATGGTATTCAAATATGGGGGATGGCCAAACCCTTAAACATTCGCCCCATCCAATCTTTCCAAAACATTGCCCTACTTACTTTAACTGGTGCTCCATGGTACATGACAAACCTTTCACTTCACAACGACCTCAAAGTAACTAATGTCAATGACTACGCCAAAATTCACTACCACCGTTTCCACTCCCAACTCAACTCCAGTACTAATCCTCTCATTAAAGATATGGCTTCCCTGCATATCCCAAGCAACCCCTCTTGCAGGCTCAAATGAAATTGGAATCGAGATCTCCTTAAGTGATCTAAATCCAACTATAAGTTCTTAGGTGTTACCAATGGGTGACTTCCTTAAAAGTTGTTGTTTTTAAAAAAAAAATTATGTATATATTCTATATCAAAATTACTAAATGTGCCTGTTGTACAGATTGTTTTTGAAAAAAAAAAATAAAAATAAATAAAAAAAAAAGAATAAAGTTTGAAAATCAAAATAAATTAGAAATGAATAAATTAGAAAAAAAGAAAGTTATGTAAAAAAATTGTGAAATAAATTTTAAATTATTTTTGTCTTCAATGTATTTTGTTGAAACTAAAGAGAAGAAAAAATCTTCTTTTTATACCTATTTTTTCCATCTTTTCCACTTCATAAATTGTTTTGTATTTTTATAAATTGTATTACGTTTCATTTAATTTGAATGCCACAAATCACTATTAATTAAGTGTCCTAAATTTTTTGCACAAAAAAAGTGGTAAACATGCAAACCAAAAGGGTCAAAATTTAAGTCAAAATGCACAAAAATATATTCCAATATTCACCATAAGATTATAAGTAGGTATTAAAAATAATATAGTCATTCAATTGTACTTATTTCTGTGTTAATTATATTTAACTTATCAAATTAAACGAGAAAATGAGTAGAGTAAATGATAGCAAGAAGAAACTGAACATTTTGATTATATTTTTATATTATTTTAATGAAATTGTGATAATTTATAATAATAATAATAAAATAAATTTGCAACAATAATATATATATACAATGTATATAATATATATATTTTACATACATGCATTTTTTTGTGTATTAAAATATTGCTGCACCCTCTAAACGCTGAGCTTGGTGAATTTCACTATCTGGACATCCCACATCCAGTTCATGAAATTGTCGATTTCACCACAGAATACATATAACTATTTCACTTAATGGATGCGACATTAACATAATAAATTGGTGATTTATTTAATAATTACATTATGAATAAATATATTCACATTCATATTATAGTTTAATTATAATTAAAAATGTTTATGCGCCTACAGCATATAAACCACCTATAGACCGTGAATTAATATTATTAATAAGGTCTATTGACTACGTTACTCGTAACAGCCAATCACCGCGTTTTTTGATTACTGGCTAACCTCTTCTTTATAGATCTTAACCGTGATGGACTGCAACCGGTTAACTGATAACACACAAATACAAATATATGTTTATTAAAACGTAAAAAAGTCAAGGAAATCATTTTCGAATTTAAGAATTCCCCATATTATTTCGGTTATTTCGATATTTCGACAATAATATTTTGTTCTGTGAGAATTGTTATATTATGGAAAGAGGGACGTCGTGTTCGGAAATATAGTAGTACCATTGAGGTAAACGGAAGGAAATTCACACACACACACACCCAAACACATGTATCTAATAGGTTCACCACAAATTACAGTAATAACAATGACAACTATGACGACGATAATATCTAGTTGTTTTTACGACCCTAGTCCGAGAAACGGAGTGTACGCGATAAGAAAGTATATAATATACATTATGTAATATTATTATCGTGTACAATACGTATAACGTTAAAAAATAGAATTCCGTGCGTCACGGCTAAAAGAGTATAATATCTTTTATGTTATTCGTCCTTAAAGTTTAAAATTATTATTTATTATTAGTATAGCTATTGTTATTACCATCATGTTTTTTTTTAAATCACCAAAAATAAATGAATACATAAGATATTATGGATATTGTACATAAAGTATAATTATATATATATATATATATGTGTGTGTGTGTAGTTTTAAACGTGAGCTATATACAAATAAATTATGTACAACTTTCGAAAGTGAATAAAGCGAAACATTTGTCGAGACGTTGAGCGATATTTAATCATAATAAATTGTACATTCGTTCGCTATACATAATAATATTATGTATATAAAATACATAAGATTGGAAGTCGAATAAAATACGAAACTATACGGAATCGGTGATACATCAACGTTAAAGTGCCGATTGATTGATTTCATTCATTGGAAAAATTATATTGCAACATTATATTATCATAACACACCTTCGATTCGATTTGAAATTCTAACGCAGAAATAAACTCGGCCTTTCTAGGCGACGCACAGTGGTCTGAAACCCATTTTTAGCTGGCCAAAAGTGCTATTTAAAAAAAACAAAAAACGCTAAATTTTGGTATTTAAATATTTGTATTACAGTATTTTCATTGCAAATTAAAAATATGAGGTCAATCACTTGATTATTTAATATGATACAACCGCTTGATTGGAAATATATAGATTTTTAACAAATATTTTAAACTTTTACGCTATAAATGGTAATCATTTTTTTTCACTCTAAATGATTTATTTAAAATTTTTTCTTCTAATTCACACTTATTATGCTGTTCTTGATATAATTCTGAAAGAAATTTTTTTTTTTTCATTTCTATCAACAGTAATGCAAAATTGAACACAAAAACACACGTTTTCCAGTATTTTTTCGGTTATTGAAGAACATTACTAAAAATTACGCAATTTTACGGACTATTGAATACATACATTTTGTAGAAAAAATTGTCAGTAATAAATTAAAATCAAAAAATTTTGCACCAAATTGCTTTTGTAATGTGCACTTCAATTTTCCAAAATTAATAAGTAGGTACTCACTTTTAATCAAAAAATTATTTTTTATTTTTATTTTACGTAATTGAACCACTTTATTTGATGTACAACTACAAATGTTATAATTATATGAAATGTACATCATTTTAATAGAAATATAACACCTATATACACTTTAATCAGACAAATTAATGTCTGTTAATGATTGATTTAAATCAATCATAATATCTTCATTAGTTTCATCAGCTGCGTTTGATTCTATCGGTCTTAAAAGTTTTTTAATGTCCTCTGAAAATTCTTGTGCATATTTTGGTAAAGCATTCCGCAAGGAAGATATATATGGATCGGATGTAAATAATAAGGTATGCATTAAATCTTCATTCGTATTTAATCTAGAATTTTTTCTAGTATGATGCTCTCTATACACCTTATATTCTTTATTTCGGATTTCTTGAGCTTCTTCCGATAGTTTACCTTAAATATATAAATATATGTTACATTTTAGTAAAATAATATAATATGTTAACAATATTGTTTATCATACTAAATATACCTATTGGAAGAGGAGCAAATCGTATAACGGCTGCACCATGTATTAACACTTTGTGTAAACTCGCAGGCATATAATACCATGGGTATAATGACACAAACATTTTTGCTGTTATTAAACAGTACTCTTCAAAGTAATCAACATTGATTGCGTGTCCACTTGCCATGGCTAATAGTACGTTCCTACATCGTTGTATTAGGTCTGCATTAATCCCAGTACAATCCGCTGAAATTTCGGGTTTTCTAAAAAATTTTCGTGCAGTATTACCGTAATTTGTTGTGCCGTGACCTGTGCAAAATTGAATGTTTTATAATAGTTTACTTAATTTACAAATATAAGCTAGCAACAATAAATTATTTAGTGTTGACTATATACAAATTAAATGTATAGCTATTGAGGGTATATAAAATAAGTATATACCTTGCAATACCACATCGACTAACAGTCCCATCTCGGACAGAAATTTATTTTGTATGAGTTGTTTTCTTTTGTTGAACATATCTTTATGAACTGCCTTAACCTGATGTTGGAATACAATATACAATTTTTGTTAAAATAAGTTTGAGATAATGAAATATAATAAGGTTTACCTGCCATGTTTTGAACTCTAAACGATATGCTAAATGCAAAAAATATTCAAAAAATCTTATCCATGCATGTAGCGTTGAAAGTCCAAATCTGTAGTTGTCTGTAATACTAGGTCTATTTATGACATTATCAATATTATTGAATTCTTTTGATTTACACCCACAAATATAACAAGTCTGGCTTGATATTCCAGTCATTGAATTACAAACCTTTTTAAAATGTAAAATGAAAATGTACTGAAGTTTAAGTTTAAGTTTATATTATAAAAATAATAATCTGTTGAACTTAAGTAATTTATTAAAAACACAGACATATTACCTTTTCATCTACCATTGAAAATATGAGTGTATGTTTAACTTGAACGACTTGGTCATTAAACAGAACATCTGTGTTGCATACATTATTAATTTGTTCTTCTATGTCTTTAACTTCTTTTTTTGTGCTTTCAGTAGTTTCTTTTTTATACATAAACTTAATCGGTCGGCAGAATTTCGTCGATGATGGAACAGGATTTTGCCAAATAATATCAGAATCATTATTTCTAATAGGAAAACATCGAAGTTCTAGAGGCACAAGTGAAAACATGAACATATGGTTTGATCTGTAGGTGTAGAACTGTCATTAAATTTTTGTTTATATTGAGATTGACCGCTGCTCCCATCACATCCCCACTTGTACACCATTTCTAATTCAGCGTTTAAATTCTTGTTACAAATTGAAGATATTTTTAATATTCTATTTGTAGTATGATCTAAGAGACTTTGTAGTGGAATTTTACAGTAAGATTCTGTTATATCTATGTTTCTAGGATAACAATTTTTTTTTTCCAAAATAATATTTTCATAGGACGGATATTCATTACAGTTTCTCTTTTTAGATCCGAGACGAATGTTTGTATACTACTGTTTTGTGAGCTTATTATCTATCATAAATGCTAAAGCTTCATCTGGACTCCATCATTATCCAAACTCTAACATAATATTATATATTATTATTATCATAGTTTTCCGGCACAGTAATGATTAGGCTACACCGTCGTCGTGAAGGTAAATAATCTGAGAGCATTGTAAACACGTAATTCATAATCGAATACTTGATGTATTGTGTTTTTTACTAATATTTTACCTACGTAGAAACACATACGGTTACACGGTAACCTATATTATTGTATGTATTTCTCTAACAATTATGGTGTTGGTCGAAATATTAATGATGATATGTATGAAAATATAAACGTAAAAAATTGTAATTCAATACGTTCAATGTGCTTTAGAAAATATATTGGCATAACATTGTGCTGCAGCGTTTAAACAGACTAAAATGCACTTCAAAACACTAAGACTTAATTTAAATTAACTAGGCACATATAAATATATTATAAAAGACGCTGAGACGGGTAAATAATGTTTTAGATCAGAAACAGTCTTAGAACGATTTTCAAGTCAGCGTTAAGTTTTAATATTTGAAATCGAGAATATTATTTAATATTTATGTGACGATATCCTCCTAACAACGTATTATTAAATAATTTCAGACGTCAATAATAAATTGCAATAATATTATATATATTTTGTGAAATTCATCGATACGAACTTTAAACAGTCAAACAAAATAAATCGTTCTAGACTAACGGTCATTGTTTTTTTCTTCAATTTGTACGTATTTAAAATGTATAATATTTTAATGGCTTTAATACGGGTAATAGTAATAATTGGAAACACGAGAATAATATAATAATATAAATTATAATGTCGAGTTGTCGGTCAAAAATCAAATTTTCAAAAGCCTGGCATGGATGAAACGAAGAGACCATCGTCGTTGTGGTTGTTAAGGAGATTTTTATCAAAAATATTTATGCAAAACTGCTGCGGAACCAATAAACTCCAAAAACGTTATACATTAATTGATCCTTGTTGTTTTTTTTCATAAAAACAATTTAAATAACGCGCACGCACAGGCTTGATGGGAATACCTGAATCCATCAACCCATGTCTTTATTTATTTTGGGTGCGAGTTATACTGATTTGGTATTATTATCGCATAATTATTATATTGTTTGTCGAACATATTTTCTACGTCTGCAGATTAGAACTCGTATAATTATTATTCCACTAGTACAATATTATTAATTGTTTTCGAATGAACTATTATTACGATTATAAACCAATATTATAATGATATTGTTATAACGATTTTACAATATTTTAACGGCACCCGTAGACGCGACACTTTGTATCGAAAGGCATTTGACCTGTTTCCGGAGAGAGGAGGATGTGCTCGCTCAGCAGAGTTTTTGGCATCGTTTTTCAGGCGTATATTCTATGTTTTTGGCTCTGTTTTTGCCAACAATTCGAGTAGGTATTTTAAAATTGGATTTTTTCTATACACAGCGCACAGAATACAAATCGTATATATAATATAATATATATATATATATATATGTATAGTTGTTTTTTTCTAATAATGTTTTAGCGACTAAAAAAAAAAAAAAGAAGTGCTTGAGCCAAAACACTAATTTCGATATAGATTATTTTGAATTAATTTTTAAAACTGTGCAATTCGCTTGGACGTAAAAGATTAATCAGCCCTTCGTATCGACTATAATTTAATTTTATAATAATTATTATAATGCGTTTGTTACGAGCGCACCTACTATGAGCCACGCATTATATTATTATTAATTAAATACGTATGTTGGGTTAAGTTAGGTTACGTATTTAGAGGATTTTAAAGGACGTTTAGATATCATGTGGTTAAAAAGTATATACGCGAAATATCAATTAAGTATAATAATGACTGGGCAGGGCAGGGCCGGGCCGAGGGCCTGGCAAGGTGGGCAACTGCCAGGGGCGCAAAATATGAGTAGGAATGGGGGCGCAAAATTTGATGTAATCTAGGGAGGGGGCGAAAATTTTTATTTTGCCAGGAGCACCGCTATTGATCGGGCCCATATTATTATAATAATACCATTCTAGTATCGGCATAGGTCCACGGCACGGTAGTAACGCAACAATAACTAATAGTCTAATAGTCGTGTACAACTAAACAGTCACATAATTATCCAGACTTTTTTTAGGGGTGGGGGTGTTACACGCTATAAAAAATTTATCATTGTTAGTGTAACGTGACAACGGCGATAGTGATTACTGGTATAAACACAGAATATTTATTGGTATAAGACATATTTTATTATTTTAGTATGCGTTCATGTATAAGAATAATTATTTTAAATCGTTTTAAAAAATAATAGCAAATACAGTCAATTGAGCCAATGAGGGGGACATGACCTCTGTACCCCCCTGGATACGCCACTGCAACTAAATATATTTTATGAACCTATCGTGATTGTTATAGTTGTCTGAAAAAACAAATAAAATTATACACCTGAAAAACATATTCAAATCCAAATTGCTTTTAAGAAAATCCCTAACTTGAAAATCTGATCAATACAAATTTGTAATATTTTTTTTATGTATTAACTAAAAAATTGATACCTAGTTGATAAAATATAATTGTACCAACGCCATTTATGTCCGTAACATATTAATACTATATCATCTCGAGTCCTTGAAAATGTCATGAATTTCGAATAAAATATTAATGCAGATTCGCCTAGCTATTGTGCTTCACATTCGGAATTGTGTAGGTATCCGAAACACGAACTCAATTTAAGCACGCCACCTGTTATACACATAATAATATTATATTAATATCAATACAAATAAAATATTATTTTAGATTGTCGGGGTGTACAACACATCTAAAATATAATATTACCTATTTATAAAAACATAATATTGAAGTTAAACAAATACCAGAAGGCGGGACTACAAAAAGATAATCAATAGGTAGGTATGTGCATGCAATATACAAGCTGATTTTTTAAGCATGTTCGTCTTATTTTTATGGTTAAGCTATGAATATACATATACAGGGTGATTTTTTTATCGAAGAACACTCATACTCATACACTCATACTTTTTAAATAATGAGTGTTCTTCGATAAAAAAATCACCCTGTATATTAAAATTCGGATTTTTTTAATTTTCAAATAGGTACACTTGAAGACCATTTTTTGGACCACTTAAGAATGATCGTGTATTACTGCAACAATACAAACTTCAGTTTTTCAAACAAATTAAATTAAATTCAAGCTAGTATCGTTTTCGAGTTACGTAACTTTATGATATAAGGATAACGATTTCCAGTTAAACAGGGAGGTGTTCATTTGAAAAATTGAAGCTGATATTGCCACAGGAATACTACTTTAGTAGTACAAAAATATCATAAATTTGCATATAATATGGTCTTTAAGTTTAATTGAAAATTCTAAAAATTAAAATTTGAATTACCTTATGTGCTATGAAAGCGGAAAACGGGGGTGAGCATGATTAAAAAAAATTACCCTGTATATTATACTCTGTCGAATCGTCATTCCTTATTATTACAAGACGATAAACTATTTCGAAATTATTTGCGAGGAACGTCAAGCTAGTAATTTAAACGGTTTATTTGGCTTCCACCTCGTTAGAGAAAAATTACATACCAACCATGGACATAACCCTAGCTTTAGGTCGTCGTACATAATAATAGAATAATTCCCAATGTCCAATAATTAATAGGCAATGAACAAATAGCTGTTAGGTGAAAACCCATCGGAAACACGAAAACACGGGTATTCGTTATAACTCATAATAATAATGATGATAATAATAATACCTATATAAAACGACTGCAGGGTATAAATATTTGAAATAATAATTAGTAATTTATTGATTTGGTGTGAAAGATATTGCGGGGTTTAAAGACCCACAAACATAATTCTGGTTATGCACTGGTTATTATTATTATTTTCTATTTTTCGATCAATGGACACTACACTGGTTGCTTTATTGCGTATGTGGTATATCATTATAGCTTTGGTAAAATAATGAAAAATGTCGACTGCAGCAGCAGTCAACAGCTGATTTAAATCGAACTTTTATCAAATAATCACGAAATTCATAAGATATAATACCTAGGACTGTTCGATTATTTTTTTTACCACTCGATAATTAATTTCACGTTTTAATCGATTATTTCGATTAATCGATAATTAATTGTCATTCCAAAAATCGATTTTTAACGACAGATTAATCAATTTTTTATTGACCAATTAATCGATTTTTTTATCATGGATAAATTGATTCCTTAACTTCTACACAATTTTAGACAAGATTTGCAGGATGACTATAACATATTGAAGTAGATGTCCACTTACTTTTATAATATTATCCTCAATACATTCCGAATCAGTTAGCAGAATGCAGACGTAAGATAAGATAGACTGATAGACGCATAGCAGCCATATAAAAGTAAACAAACTCTTAAAATGTAAAAAGTGCTAAAAATAGAAATTAATTCGAACCGTCAAAACACGATTGAAGATAATCTTATCTTTAATCGTGATTATAATAGGAAATTCGATAATTAGATTAATAGGAAATTCGATTATTTGATTAATCGGAAATTCGATTATTACGATTATTTGATTAACTGGAAATTTGATTATTTCGGTTTTTTTATTAATCGGAAATTCGATTATTTCGATTATTTGATGATTAATAGAATTTTATAAAAACCGTAAAATAATCGTTGGGAAAAATAATAATCATTATAATCGATTAATCAAACAGCCCTAAAAATACCGCCATTGAATGGTTCAACAGTATTTCAAGAGTTAATCAATTGCGCTTAAAATTACCTTTTGATATACAAATTGCCCTAGGTCTTTTCTGGGTCGATAGACCAATAATAATTATACGCAATAAAATAAAAAATATTCAACGAACGTCTATATTAATAATATTAATTGTACATTATAAATCTATAACTAAAAAAGCGGGTAAGTCGTAGATGTCGCTCTGCTGTACAGTAGGTTACAAGTGGGTTACTGTAATGGATGGAATTAAATTTGAATCCAATGATATTATATCATTGTATACGAAAAACGATTCTTAGCGAAGACGGTTTATCTTTCTAGGATATATTATAAATTATTAAAATTTTTCAAATCTTAGATTTAAAAAGAAAAATGTTATGAATTTCTAGTTTGAAATAATTTTCGAATGCTCGTAAAAAAAAATTGTGACTATGCAATCCTTTTATTTTTCAATTGTTATTGTAAAAATATGATAGGAGCTATGTATTAAATTTTCAAATCTTAGATATAAAAGGAACATTTTTTATGAATTTCTAGCATAAAATAATTTATGGATTTTCGTGATTTTTACGTATGTTGTCAAAATTCAAACTTTGAATCCTTGTAAAAAAAAAATTGTGACTATGAATTTATTTTATTTTTCAACTGCTATTGTTAAAATGTGTTAGAAGCCTTGTACTAAATTTTCAAGCTTTTCTGCCTAACAAATAAATTGTTATTGATATTAATTAAAAAAAAACTAATAATGATCGAAAATTTCAAATGCCTATGAATAGTTCAACTTAAGTCGAAATTTTTTGAAAATTGCATGGTGGATAGAATATACTTATATAAACATTTATTAACAAAATTTCATGTATCTATGGTCATCCGTTTTAAAATTACTTCAAAAACCAAAATTGATTTTTGTCGAAAAATGAGTGTGCGTAAAATTTCCCGTTTTTCCCTTAATTTTTATTTTGTTTTTCTCGATTATTTAGAAAAGTATTAAGAAGTTTTTACTTTTGACCCCCCCAAAGTACCAACTAGATTCACTTTCTGATCGAACGAGGTACTGAAGTCAAAAATCGAAGCATTTTTACTGCCCCAAGACGTGATGACAGACACAAAAAAAAAAAATAAATAAATAAAAATAAAAACATACATCATGGTAAAACCAATACATTCATCGCTCCGCTCAGAATCTAAAATACACATACATATAAATAATTAAAATTTTATAAATGACTATTATAATATTATATTCAACAAATTTATAGTATATATTTTTATAAAAATGTATATATATGCAGCGCAATTGGTGTACAGGCCTAAAGAACAATTTTTTTTTAAGGCACAACTGGCCCATGTCCAGCATTTCATCGCATCGACAATACAATATGATAAAATATTATTTAAATAAATTCTTAAACTTTTCAAATGAATTCTCATTCACGTCTTTTGCGTTTCTCTAATATTCTCATAAATAACGCGATGAATGTCATAACGATTATTATAGACATTTAAAACGATCACCTTCCAACCGTTTGAATTTAAAAGTAATGAAGTCCAACAAAATATATATATAATATTACTATGGGTATGGTTATAAAGGTATTACCTAAAATTGTACAGAAAATATCTTTAAAAAAATAAGAATTATAATATTTTATATTATGGTTAACATTTTACTTATCCAGTGGGTTTGAAGTGAAACATGTCAAACTTTTAATTGACAAAAATATTATCATAATCTAAATTATAGGTATTTCATAAGATTATTTTATTTTTCATAATTATTATTGTAGGTAGGTAATCGATTTCGTAGTTGTACTTGAACTGAACTATAATTTATTACCTAAAATGAAGAAGAGGATTGTCTGTTCTTTTTTGTTCTCTTCTTGAATTATGTCACTAAAAAGCTTGTCTGGCGGCGTTACTCGTTTATTTTTACAACAACTCTGTTGATTTCTCCCCTTCGATTTCGCAATTTCGGTATTAAAGGATTTTTTTTTTCAAACTTTTCATGATTTTAATCAGTTCACCACAGTGTAACGTTTTGACTTGTTGAACTTTAAATTTATGTTAAGTAACCATGTAAAGTTTATACACGTTTCACGACTATTGACATATTATTATCGTGTTGTATTTTTTTTTTTTTTTTACAGTGGACAAATATAGTAATAGGTACCTACAACATAAGTTTATCGTTTATTTCAGTCCTAATATATTACATAGACTGTATTTTTTTTTACTTTTGTTTCATGTAACAAAAATAAATTATTTTACCGTAAATATTATGCTCTTAAAAACAAACTATGCGTATATTGTTTTGTGTTTCATTAATTATTTTGATATCATATCAATAATGCAAAGGTATCCCAAATCAATATAAAGAAATATTATTATAGCGTAGTCAATGTAAACATTTAGGGCCGTTCTTACAATGTCCGGTTAAGTGTCGGTTAAGACTAACCGGTAGAATTCTATCGGTTAACTCATGATAAATTCTTCCGGTTAGTGTTATCAGGCACTAACCGAGCATTGTAAGAATGGCCCTTAATAAATAACATTATAAGGTTTATCGTGCTTATCAATTATTAGAAGAAATAATTACAAAATATTCCTTTTATCGTATCACTGATTGATATTCATCACAATACAAGACCTAGCATTGTACGATTTGTTATATTGTTCTCAACTCCATTATTTATTTAAAAGATTTTTTTGCATTGTAATTTTAAATACAAGGACATTTCCTTTTAGTTTGATTCATTTCGTGTTTATCTTTTTAAATAATTTTTTTACCCTTTCACCTGCTTAAATGAAAAATTCACGAAGGGAAAAAAACGTGACAAGTGGACGACTATATACCATTAAATACCTTTATTTGCTCTTTTTTGTTTCTAACCAAAGCCATATTTTGTTTGTAGATCTCTTAATTTTGCCAAGTGCGAATTTTCACCCTAACAGTGCATTCAAAAAACAGACCATTTTTTCTCTCTTCTTGTTATCTTCGTTCGTATAATCAAATTAGTGAAAGTTATTTTACGTAACGCACCAGTACACTTTTTGCATTTGGTTTTGTGGTTCTAAAAAACTTCATTTTTTTTTTTTTTGTTACTCCGAAGAATAAGTTTACAGCTTTGACAATTTGGTGTATAATATAGTTTTCAATGTTTTGTTGAAACTTTTACATTTAGGATTTTTATCTAAATCTCTTGAAAGAAAAATAAGCTTTATATTTTGGATTTCTTTCTATAAAACCTGAGACTCGTGACGTCAAAAGTTTGAAACAACTTTTAAAATATTATTGTTATATCATTTTTTAAATTGCGGATTTTTATATTAAATGTAACATAATAATATAATCATTACCTCTATGATATAATAATTTTGGTATATTATTATAATATGACGATGGCTATCCTTTTCGAAAAATCAATAGTTTTGTAATTTTCATTTTTAAAGCGTATACGTTCCTCACATAATATATTATTTTCATTATATATTTAAGAATTGATTTTACAGTTCAACGTTGAATGCGTTCTCATTAAATCGACCAAATTTGATGATTATTGGTTAGACGGCGGTTGTCACAACACGGCGCAATAGTAATACTTTTACACTGAATTATCATATTTTATTGACATTTTAGACAAATAAAACGATAGAAACTGATAGTAATTGCGAAACGCCTTCATACACCGTATACGCGTATCTTCAAAAATATATTATACAGCATTGTAGAAAATAAAAGAACGATCGAAACGATTTCTCGTGTTTATAGGTCATTTCGTTGTATGCTCAATGTTGATAAATCGTTACAGTGTATTATGACATAGGTGGTAAATGCCGGTTGCTCGCTGTTTTGAACTCATAAATTTTACTCCGTTGATGTGTTAATGCATCTACTTCCTCTTCGTGTTCAGATGTTACTCTGTAAAACATGTACATACTACTTATACATATATATATAATATACTAGTGCAGAACCCACTTTAAAAATGATACGTGAGGAGCTTAAAGTCTCTAAAATATATGAGTGTGAAATCTTAACCAAGTTTTTGAATCAGGTAATTTTTTCTTATTTTAAATTGTTGTCAAACAAACGACGATTCCCGATTGAAATAATGATTGAAACCTATTCGTACAGGCGACCTAATATACTCTTAAAATTAGAGAACTTAACCCAACTGATCAGTAGATGTCTTATTTTATTTATTATTATTATTATTATTATTATTAATTTATAAGTTTAAGTTTCCGATAAACTCAACAACGTTTCTGTTTATGTCGCCTCAAATTAAAATTATTATAAAATACTAAAGAGCAAATAGTTTCAATTTTTATCAAATTTATTTTAATCTTTCGTCATATAAAAATCCAACTAAATACGTTATTAAATTTCTATTTTATAACGTACATTTAACAGAAAACAAAAAATATTTTATGATACGTAAAACGAGGTCAACATCATCATAATAATAATTATTATAATTTTGAAAAACATTTCAAGGCGAATAATTATGTTCTTATGTAAATGTGTTTTAATTTTAAATAACAAGAATAATAATTCTGATTCAGGTTAAAAAAAATACTCAACAATTATAAAATACAATAATGTCTAATGAAACTATTATACTTAACAATGCATCATATCAGATAGTTTACGTAATTGTTTCGCAGCTAGAGGGCGTTAAGGCTTAGGTTTACTCGTATTTTTGGAGATTTTCATACAAAAACCATACCAAGAGGGGTCTCAATATTTTAGTTATAATAAAACAATATTTGCTCGTTAAAACTTGAAAGTTTTTAAACTTATATTTGCATCGGCTTTTTATTTTCAAAGAAAGCAATATAACAACATTGTTGAAAATTATTTTTATTATTTTAGTATAATATTTAAAAAAGGATTGTCCGTTTTAATATTTTATTCTTGGTATATCATTCGTAAAATAATTTTTAGGTCATTGGTCATTAAGTGTTATGAATTAAATTAATAAAGATGTCATAACGATAACAGTTATTATAATAATACATTAAAGTGATCCACTAAAATATCCACAGCCATTATTTTGAAAATTTGTAACAATATAATAATTTATACCAGAGATCTCAAAACTACGGATCAAATTCGACAGTGACAAGTCACTAAATGAACTAAAAATATGTGTGTAATATCCAAAATTAAAATATCTTTATCGCACACAAGTGTCAATATTATATCAACCCTGTCATAATTATAATTAAAGAACTATTTTAAAATATTTATAAATATATTGTATATATTTCTATAAAATTATTATTATTTAGTATGATAATTTAGTCTACTATAAGAGATTTTGATATTTTATATACCATTTGAATAAAAAAATTGGTTTATACCTGATTTATACATTATAACGGGTACGCATTGAAACTGAAGTTATAAATTAATAATATTTCGATTTATTTATTTAATTTACCCTTAGAAGTCTATTTTAAAGTACATTATAATATAGTTCATTAGAAATATAAAACAAAAATAATTGGTTATTTATTGGTGCACATTAATTGCATGATAAATAAATGTGTAAACTTGGAGTAAGTTGTACTTACAGCATTATAATATTATGATGTACTGAAAAATGCATCGTTTATATTTATTTATACATTATTTAAGTTGCTATGTATTTTTTTTTTTATACATATTAACATTTTTTTAAATTCAAATGACTAATTTGTAGTTATTTTTATTTAATTATTCCGTTACCTATTATAACAGCAAACGTTGTAGGTAAATTGCAGCATATTCATTTATACTTCAAAACACACGTATTTTTTTTTTTTTACCCGTTATAACGAAAACAATTAACAACTAGTTATTTATTTTCAACAGTATAACTCTGCATACCTACACTACTAATATCACAAATAATATTATGATTATTTAGATGAAAAAAAAAATTTAATTGAGCAGTACATTTTTTTTTTAAAGTCAGTTATAGTTTCTTGTCCATAAATTAGTTTTATTATGCATTTTATGTTCAAAGTTTGAACAGCAAAAAAGCAGTTAAGGAATAAGAGAAATATATATTCTGTACGTAAAAAAAGAATGATATACGCGTATAGAAAAATATCGGATATGAAAAATGAGTTTCAATAAACTTATACTGTAACTATAGAAAAGTGTTAAACGATGGGTGCCTACGTAATGTCTTGGACGGGTTTTTTTTTATATAATCTGTACAAGTTTGACATGATATAGTTATTATGGTTTATTCATAATCTCATGGAATACAATAATTCCAACACTGTATTATAGAAATTGTATCTACCGTAGCAGTATCACATCACGTCAATAAAATAAATAGATTATTGATAAATATAATGTTTTTGAATAACTGATACTATTACAATCAATCGAAAACGATAAACAACAAATAATTAACACCATTTTTAATAAACATTCAATGTAGTATGTCATGTTATGTTCAAGCAATCAAACGTATAGTACAAGACCCAATAAACATAATAATATTTTACTATTTAAAACCAAAACGATGTAATGAAAAAATGAATTAATATATTGTTGTTATTCGTCGTCAAGTCACTTTCAGTCTAGTTCGAGAACTTAAAATCTGCTGACGTTTTGAAAATACAATATTACAGTATTAACTGTTACAGAATATACTTATAAACGTTTTAGGGCCACCTAATCTAACCAAAATTCAAAAATCCTACAACATATAAACCATGTTTTAAACAGTTTGTTGTATTTAGAAGTAGAGACGAGTATACATAAATCTCTCTTTATATAATAATATAACATATATTATAGTACTCACTCGTAAATCCAAAAGTTTCGAAATAGTTTGTTATATGCGCTTGTATGGCGTATTGTTTTTTTTTTCATATTATTTTTATGTGTTCGGAGACCTTTTAAGTTATAAGCGGGTGAGACGGGTACGTGACATTTGCAGCTGATGCTAACAAATGGCGTCCACTTGGATTAAAAGCGCAACAGCTCACGCGGGGGGTGGTAAGCTGGAAGAGAAAGCAAGCGCATACTGCAGACAGTAACTACGGGATGTGTTCAAATTTGATTTCTTTCTGGACAACAGCGTCTACATGTCTCATGTTATATATAAATATATTATGTCATATATGCGTCACAGGCACGACTATTTCGTATCGTGCAAACCAGCATTTAGCTAAATTGGTTTTGACTTGTCTCCCTTTTTTTTGTATGCATTACGAAAGCGGACCCATTCTGTCACTTAATGTATACGCAACCAGTCCAACCGTTCAATAATATTATGGTAATTAGAATAATAGAAAAACATTCCATAAAGGCCAATATATACATATTATAACATTGTCGGAAGCATTATCGTTGGTTTCGTTAAATAAGGGGTGGCCCAAAACTATAATATAAAATAACAACGAAAAAATAAAAACTTAAGTTCAATCAAACTTTTTTTGCGCGGTAACACATAATGAGATTTCAAATAAAAGAGCATTGTATGGGAGTTGTCAACAGGGAGTCGTGCTTGGATAACTGTTCCGGTCCAAAAACTTCCGATATAAAATGAATTTCATGATAATTAAAATGTTTCTAATGTTTATTTTGTTCTATAGTTGAAATAAATCAATGGAAAAATTACCTTCATTGTTGATGATGATATAATGATTTTCGACTGCCAAACTTAAAATATCAATTACACGACAAGGTACATAATATAAATTATACAAAGTTGAGACAAACCATTGATTTGTAAGACAATTCATATAAATTACGCGTATACGCTCAAAAGCCTATTTATACATTATACATACAAAATATGTAATGATATGTTTATCTCTAAAAGCATAAGCATAATATTATTTTATATTATATCGCGTTTTAGTCAATATTCAAAAATATATTTAATGCATTATTTACGCACATTGCACTGTGCGATTCGTATATTTTTGACAAAAGAACTAGTCTATATAATATACTTTTAAACGATTATATTGTATTATTATTTTAACGGAAACTGTACGGTTTTTTATTTTTATTTTTTATGAGTGCTTGATTGGTGTCTGTTGTATATTTTTACAACGCGTTAACGTCAACTTCAGCCATATGTCCTTTTTTCATTGAAAAGAAAAAAAAAGGAAATATACGAAGGTGTTAAATTGACGATTTATATAATGCGTACATATATATGTCACCCACCCGCTGCTAAACGAATTACAAATGATTTTGACAACAAGCGACCGAAATATTTCTAGAAAGTGATGTACAATTTGTACATTTTCGTACCATCATCATTGTTTATTGTTATATTTTATACGCCTATTTCTAAAATAAAACGGTAGGTAATAGTCTTTCGATGAAATGTTTGAAAATATTTTCTTGCCATAATAAAAAATCTAAAATATTATGCCTATTACTATACTAACCCACAATACGTAGGTATCTATTAAAATATACATTTTAATACAAATTGTTTTTTTTCTATTTAAAATATAACTATTAGACTTGAGCTTTGGCTTGAGTGTATGTGCGTTTTTTCTTCGGGTGTATTCAAAATAGGACAACAATGCTTTTATTTTATTGTACACTGTATTATTTTATTGATATTTAATTATAAACCTAAAGATATTATGAATCTATATCATATATGTATTCACGTGTTTTGAATGTAAAGGGTGATTTCTTACGCGCACCTACTTATTTGTACGTTTAAATTATGCATATATTCAAATTGAGATTTTTGGAATTTTTAAATAAATTCAAAGCTCATATTTATAAACACTTGAGATTTTTGTACTGTTTAAGAAAGATCCAGTGATTCCGTTTTTCAAGGAACCACCATTTTTAATTTTTAATTACCAAACAGATATATTTTTTTAGAATTTAAATGTATGTGTTAATCAAAATATTTAACTAACGTGTAGTATTCTCGAGTTATATAACTTGTGTACTAAGTATAAATGTATAATATGTCTATGGTATTTTATTAAGTAGATATAAGTGCTTTGAAAATTATAAAAAGTTAGTAATCACTATTGATTTATTAATATAAATAATTTAAGGCGGGAAAAAGGTGGTCTCGCTAGAAAAATAGAAGTTTTTGTTGCCACAGGACACTCCTTAAGTAGTACAAAAGATATCATACATTTTAAAATATGTTCTTTGTGAGGTATAATTAAAAATCATTAGGGTTAAAAATTAATTTCCATCAATGTATACTATTAAAGGAAAATTGTAGGTTAGGTTATACTTAAAAAGTCTCCATTATTATATTAAAAACAAAATCTTACTACTGACGATTTCGTGTTAGATGACTTATCCACATTGATGAATGCATAATTAAAAAAAAAAATTATACATTTCATACTTTTATGCATACAAACAAATTATTAAACATTTCAAGGTTTTGAAATGCAGAATAAAATATATTGCATCGAAAAAATATATTCTATAGGAATAAAAAGAAATAAATAATGCTCAAAGAAAATACACTATACGTCTGGATAACGTTATCTCTATTTTCTTTTGAAGAGAGTACCTACATATTATGGGTTTATATTTAAAAAATATATATTCCCATGATATTTTCATCTCAAAGGTCTGTGCAATTGTATTCTTTACTTTTAATCCCTTTGATGCATTTTGTACTATATAAAATAGAACTATCTATACTTAAATACCTACACCATATTAATTTTTATTTAAAATAAATTCGGATAAATAACAAATTTGTATAATTAAGTAATAACACGTATGATGTTGTAATATACCTAAATAAATTATAAATCGTAAACATCATGATGGTATAAAACATTTACTATACCAAAATAATAACTTTAATGTTATCATTGAAAATATAGATGTTTTTTTTTTATTGAATGTAGTAATTTAGCTTTAATTGCTCTGTACTTAATTTAAATATTATTGGTAATTTGGCGCAAGTGTCTTATAATTAACCGAACAATCACCCTATTATACACGATAGTATAGTTTGGTTTATTACTTGCTGAACATTATCTAACATATTAGTTATTACTTGTTACTCTATATACCTCAATAAAAGATAGTGTAGTTTGGGAAAATTTCTGAATTAATTAACTATGAAAAACTTACCATTTTGATTACTGAATTCTGATCAAACATGTTGGATAATTTAACCTAGAAACATATTTTAAAATGTATTCCAAATTATTTACTCCATCGCTCATTAATTTGTATTTAATTATAATAATCATTCAAACGTTTTTAAACGAGATGAATGATGACACACACTTACATTTCGTTGGAAATATTATTATTTTTAAGATCAATAAGAAAAACAATTTATTTTTATAATATTTTGTAAAATATCATACTTTCATAACATCCTATATTTTAAAATTAACATTGTATTGTACTTGATTAAGTATGATAGATTTGTAAGTGGACACGTAATTTAATAATTCTGGTTAAAATCTAGTAAAGGCGAAACGAGAGATTGAACAATATAATATGAGAATGAAGCATTAGGATCAATCATCAAAAATATGCAAATATGTTAGCTTTCCTAAGAAAAATCGACCTATACAATACAATTTAAACTTTCTGCTAACGATAACCATAATGTTAATGTTAGTGAAAATCACACAAAATTAATACCATATTAATTGTATAATTTTAGTTCTATAAATCACTCATTATGTATAAAACAAAAAACTAATAACCTTTGCTGTTGATGTTTTAAGTTCAATAAAACAAAAATATTTTTATATAATACAATATAAAACGTCATTGTTATTAAAAGTATAAGCAAAGTATAAACTGTAATAAAGTTTAATAGCACTTTATTATTCACTAGATCGTTTATCTTTAAATCTAAGATCCATTATCTAAATTCCTTATTAGCTGGATTAAATTGGTAAGTACTTGGAAATTTATCTTATTTATTTACGTGGTAGAATATAAATAAGATGGAATAATAGTTTCATGAAAGTAGACAGGTATTTACATTATTTATCAACAGTATACCAACTATGTTTTTTTGCCCATAAGTAAGTAGACTCATTATAAACAACCGCCTGTTATTCATAAAGGTACGTGTATCGCTTGTACAATGCATATGGATTAGGGCTATTTGGGAGAGAGTTTTGTCGGTGGTATATATTTTGTTATGTTAAGTCTGAAAGTGACGTTTAATCGCATTTTAAAACGATTCTGAACGAAACGCATTAACTGATAAACGAATCGTATTTTGTATTAAAAAAACTTTAAAACTAACACACACATTTATATTCTTATATTTTTTCCCTCAAAGATGACTTAAGATAAACTAACAGTAACTTCTGCTGAAATTTAAAAAAATAAAAAATGAATGGAAATGATTCAAAACTATTAAAAAAATTTTTTTTGTCACATGCCATTATATTTATTATGTTTAATGAATCACAAATAATAGTATACGAGTATTAGTAGTCTAGTTAGTAGTATAAAATTTCAGAAATTTAATATTTAAACAATTAAATTAAATTTTTCAATTAAGTTTGCTTTTAACTTAGAAAGAGGAAAAATTAGAAATATTCGTTGAATTTTATAGTATATTTCATAAAAGTAAAAATATATCGTAAAAATGTTATCAGTTTAAATATTTGTTTTTAAACATATAATTGATAAGTTCAGAGGCAATGATAATATTTAATATTTGCGTGGTATATAGTATACCATTTAGAGTGTTGTTATTTTATAAAAACAAAATTAATGGAAATGAAAATAAATAATAAAAATAAAAATGGGGGAGGGGTCAGAAATATTAAATTAAAAAAATTATGTAATGAACTTTTTTTACTTACATCACTTTGTTCATTTCGTATTTACATAATGTTCTTACATATTGCCACGGTGATAGTCGTTTTTCAATATTATTTTGGGTTCCGCAAACATTTATAATTAAAAATTGGAATGCAGATGGATATCGTGCTATAAAACTGCCCCTAAAACATCTCTATGATATGTGAATTTACATAAAATATTTACGTGAAAGATCAGTTTCTGTTCTAACTCGTAAAATACATCCTCTAATAAATGAAAAGAGTAGATACTCTATGAATAAATACGAAGTTTTAGAGTTTTTTTCATAATTTATGAACGATTTAGCATATATCATATAATATGACTAACATGAATTTATTAACAAATATAGTATTATAAAATATTGAACTATCTGAGAATTAATTAAGTTTATCCGATGATAATTTATCATAGGTATTTATTTATTTAATTGGCTTAATAAAATTCTATGTAATACACAAAATATAAATGAAAAAAATGTCCATTTTGTTTCATTTAATTTTTTATGTAACTATCATAAATTATACACACTCATATGTTTTTTTTTTATTTTTTTTTTTTTTAGGAATACTTAAAAACGTGTGTCAAAAACAGGACAGTAGGTTGATTTATGTTATTAAATTTTTGAAATATTCTAACAAAGTAATTTGATTCAAGGTAAACTTTGGTGAAATTTGTTTTATTTGATTAGCTTAAATTACTGGCATTAACATACAGAAATAATATGAAAAACATAATATGATTTATTAATGTAAATGACCAAAACTAATTAGTAGGTATCAAAGATGTAAAACGTAAAAACTAAACTACGAAATAATACTATAAAATAATAATATATTAATTATTATAAAATATAAAAACAAATAAGTTATTTTATGTATCATAATCAGGGCCAACATCATAATAATTAAGTCACTTAGCTTAACACTTAAAATCACGAATTCTCGATCTACAAACTTGTTGTAAGTATAATAACTAGTTCCTAACAATCGTGAGTAATATTATAGACCTAACCTAATAATAACCTAACCTTACTCAGTCGTAGCTATACCATATATTACCCATATGGTTATTTTATTAAATCCTAATAGTATGTTATATCTATATAATACACATAACGATTGTTACTACATTATTGTTTTAATTCAGTTTTTTGTTTGGTGACTAATAGCAAAATCTCGTAAGTTTTCTCTACGACCACGTCATGAAATCGTACAAAATAAATACCTAGCTTAAAATAATAATACGATTTCGTAACGCTCGTAAACAAAATATACGTAATTCAAACGCGCGGTGGGATATATATTACCGCACCAAAAAAAAAAAAAAAAACCGATTTGTCATTTCTGATAGATTTATATACTCACGTTGTCTCGTTACGTTTACGACGTTATGAGTTGTGAAAACAAAAATTTAACAAAAAAAAAAAAATCAATATAATAGTATGTATTTTATATTGTATATTATTATAGTTGAGTAGCTATAGTGGTTTTTATGTTAATAGTGGTGGAGTTGGGTGGTGCAATGGCGGGGAGGTGATGGAAAATGTATCGTTTTTATTTTTTCATTTTCTTCCCGATCCGAGTTAGTGTGTCGTCGTCGTTCGGATAGATTTAGACGACAAATATGCAGCGTGTACGCATAGAATATTTATTATTACATAACAACGCGGAACGCAAAGACTACGCCACGGAAGATATATAATACCTACACCGATTTATAATATATTTATATAGATCACCCACAAAAAACACGTTATAAAACTGAAAAAAGTATATAAAAAAAACCGCTGCGGTTCGACTTTCTGCTCGCACCACGTCGACGACAGCAGTACACGATCGGAACCGATCGATGGCCACTAAGGTGACGGTGATGTGCGTATACCTATATACCTATATATTATATAACATTATACTGCTATATACTTATACGGAAAAACACGCACACACACACACACATATACATGTATACAGATAGATGGATAGATGGGTGTCCAATATCAACAAAGCCTAAAAAGTGTGCGGGGGAATGAATCGAGGGCTGGCGTGGTGGACGTGCGGAACAGGAGACGAAGGGTGGGTATAGTCGGCTGTTGTGGAGTGCGCGTAGTTAGGGGGTGGTTTTTTTGGAGCGGGGTGATGTGCCATGTGCCGTGTGGCGCGCGCGAGTGTGTGTGTGTATGTATGTGTGTGGATTCATAGCGGGCGGGTTGGGCGAGTGGAAAATCGCACGCGTCGTCGAGGGAGTGGTCGCGACGGCGGAGTGAGTATTCGCATTAGTTATGGTTTTGACCTGCGGACACGGTTTGATTTATCTATACGGTCCGAGGAGTTGATGGTCTGAAATATAATGCCGACGCGCGTCCGTCCGGCCACCCACCCGCCTGTAGTTTAGCCGCTGCGGGTAATGGCCAAAGCCCAAAGGGTGGACGGTCGGGAGAGTTTTCCGTTTTTAATGGCGTATATACTGCACTCTCTGTAAATGTGTATACACCGGTAATGGGTGGGCAGACAGGCGGGTGGATATCAAATCGCTCGGAATCGCCTACGCTGGTATATTGTGTATAGATACTCGCGTATACATAACGTATAGTGGAACACGATCACGGTCGTGGTATACTCTTCGTAGTATAGACACTAGACAGTGGTGGTAGTGATGTAAGCATAGTATAGTGTTAGTATCAATAATGGTGGCTATACAGTGGAATCGGACAGCAGTTCTTATACCAGCAACAAGACCACTACCGAGGTACTAGTAGACTAGCATATATGTGACAAAGGTTATAGTTGTGTAAAGCGAGTGGCGGTGGTGGAGGTGGAGGCGATCGTCGTCGTGCATCGGGGGTAGCGGTGGCGGTGATTGCGAACGCGCGGCCGATCGCGTGCCGCTCGCCGTTCGTACCGTAGTACACGCTATACGTGCGTTTTATTATAATGATAATGATAATAATAATAATATAAAGGCGAATTTCCCGGAAACCCGTTGCTCCTCCTCTTGTACTGCCGACGCCACCGGAACACGGTCTTTCACCGATCGGGTGATATGGCGGACGGGTGTCCCTTCTAAACCTCTTCCGACTTTCACGCGAGGGGCTAAAATGAATCATCTCTGACTATTCGCGCTGACGATGACGACGACGGTGATAACAATAATAATACCAGTAATATAACGCTTGTGTATTCAGTTTTTCGTCTTCCGGTTTCGCCCCACCTCTCACTCTCCTCGAATGGAGGGTCCCGGAAGCAGTGTATTGTGTGTATTTATACGGACATTGCACGTGCGTGGTAGTTATGTGTGTGTGTGTGTGTGTGAGAGAGAGAGAGAGTGTGTGCCTGTCCGTGACGGTCGGGTTCAACAGTTTGTAAAAGTCACTGACGACGGTGATGGTGGTAGTGGTGGAGGCGGAATTGTTGCTGACGACCGTTTCTTCCGCGACAACGGCAACAGATCCTCTTGCGGCAAAGACTGCAGCAATCGACCGTGCGCGCCCTGTTGACATGCCGGCACGACCAGACCACCAGTAGTTATTATGTTCGTTGAGGTTATATGGGTGATCGAAACGTATAGTTATCGTCATCGATGCTCCAACTGTAATCGAAATAATATTATATTATAACGATGTATTGAAATAATGCACGTAATATATACGAAGGCACCTACTGTAATACCAATTTTTTCTCCTAAATAAACATGTCGAGTCCTTCAAATAAACGTCGAATTATCTATTTGCAGTTTGTGAATATAACACAATATAATAATATTTATAATTCAAAATTATCGTCAACGTTTTATGACAAGTAGATAATAGCAGATAGTATAGGTAACAAAAATCAATTATTTATGGTCTAAAAATAACGAAAGCCCACTATAAGTTGACGTTCCTAAATAATTTTATATTCGTGACTTATAAAATGTGTGTGTTAAGCACAAAACTCAATATAATATAGAGCCACCGACTGCGCGTGCAAAATTACTGTGTCAAAAATACGGATTACGGAATATTGTTTTTCCATACCCTAATAATAGTATACCATTTTTTTTTCTCGGTATACCAACTATTTTAAATTTGAATTTGAATTATAAAAGCGGAAATAAATCATGGTAATAGCAGACCGAATTAATTTTGTAAGGTTGGTATAATAGTATGAAAATAGGTGAAATTCCCAAAACGGGTTTTCGGAGTTCAAAATTAAAACATTCAAATAGTAATTTTAATCAAATAATATAAATCTTGTTTTAATCGTATGCTTGCTATGTTAATATATGCTATAAGTAACTATACTCATGGTTTCTCAAATTTCTTGAAATTATGAAATTAATCTGTCTTAAAACTACGGTTTTTAATCATTCACGTGTCTAAATACGCGATAAATGAAACTTTTTGAGATTATATAATCTTATGTGAAGCGTTAAGTGAGGAAGAAATACTTAAACTATAATATCCTCACTTGACATAGAATCTAAACTAATCAAATAACTCAAGTTCTCACCAAAGTGATATATGTATATTATATTATATTTTTCATAATTCATATAATATTACAAATTATTGATATCAGATTTATGCTTCATTTTGTTTTAAAATGAGCATCAATTCCATACGTTTTGTGAGGTATAGAATATTCAATATTTCAAAAAACCTTCATTAAAAAAAAAAAAAAAAAAATAGATATTATGACTTGAATGAATGGAAAATTGTTTATGACATAGGTATGTATCTTGATTATTATGTATTTTAGATTTGGTTTTAAAAATTATTTTTTATAAGTTGTTTCCCAAAGAATGCAAATATCTCATGAAGTAACAATTTGGCAGAAAATTTGAATTGGCATAAGTATTTTTTAATGAATAAAAATTTGTTAAAATATTTAAAATATTTTAGATTCTGAACGAAGTGATGAATGTATTGATTTTACAATGATGTGTGTTTTTTTTTTTTTTTTTTTGTTTTTTTTTTTGTGTCTGTGTACAGCATAACTAGTTGAAATAATGCTTCAATTTCAAACTTTGGGGGTGGTTTCCGATGTAAAATTGAAGATCCTTGGTGCATTATAGAGGTCAAAAGTAAACATTTTCCAACACTTTTCAAAAAAATCGAGAAAAACAAAAAAAAAATGACAGAAAAACGGGAATTTTTACGCAAAATCAGTTTTCGACCAAATCGATTTTTTTATATGGTTGTAATTCAAAAAACAATCACTTTAAATACTTGAAATTTTCACCAAATGTTTATGTTAGTGTTCTCTATATGCAGTTTAATTTTCAAAAATTTTTGACTTTTTTTGAGTTATTTATAGACCACTGAAATTTACACTTTTTTTGAGAATTTTTTTTTGAAGTGTCGGTAAAAAAATGTTGGACGACCAAAAAAACTTGAAAATTTAATACAAGGTTCCTTATGAGTTTTTCTTATTGTAGCTAAAAAAAATTAAAAATCGTAAGTCACAATTTTTTTTAATAAGCTTTTATAGTTCAAAATTTTACGAAATCTGTCGAAAACGCGAAAATTTGCAAGTAATTTTGAAGTTGAAAAATCATAAAAATTTTTGCGTTTATAACTAAGGATTAAAAATACAACACTAAGTTCTCCATAAGTTTTCCTTCAAGTAGCTATAGAGAAAACTCGAAGTATCATTATAGAAAAAATTTTAAGTGCGTTTGAATTTTAAATTTTTACGAAATAGCGTAACGATAACGATTTATCCTGAAACGATTTTAAATATTTGTTATTATTCAAAAAGTATAAGTCCTAGATACTTGAAAATTTTACCAGTTATTAGGATTGGTATTTTCTTTACATGATTAAATTTTCAAAATATTTTGACTTTTTTTGAGATATTAATAGACGACTGAAATTTTCAATTTGTCTGAAAATTTTTTTTTGAAGTGTCGATAAAATTTTTTTGGCCCTATCAAAATACTTGAAAATTTAATACAAAGTTCCTCATAAGTTATTCTTAAAGTGATTAGAAAATTATAAGAATACATAGGCACAATTTTTTTTAATAAGCGTTTATAGTTCAAATTTTTACGAAATCTGTCGAAAATGTGAAAATTTGCAAGTAATTTTGAAGCTGAAAAATCATAAAATTTTTTGTGTTTATAAATAAAGATTAAGAATACATCACTAAGTTTTCCATAAGTTTTACTTCAAGTAGCTATAGAGAAAACTCGAAGCGTCATTATAGGAAAAATTTTAATTGCGTTTGAATTTTAAATTTTTACGAAATAGCGTAACGATAACGATTTATCCTGAAACGATTTTAAATATTTGTTATTATTCAAAAAGTATGAGTCCTAGATACTTGAAAATTTTACCAGTTATTAAGATTGGCATTTTCTTTACATGATTTAATTTTCAAAATATTTTGACTTTTTTTGAGATATTTATAGACAACTGAAATTTTCAATATTTCTGAAAATTTTTTTGGAAGGGTCGATAAATTTTTTTTGGCCCTATCAAAATACTTGAAAATTGAATACAAAGTTCCTCATAAGTTATTCTTATAGTAATCAAAAAATTATAAAAATACATAGGCACAATTTTTTTTATTAGCATTTGAAGTTCAAATATTGACTTAATACGTAAAAATTACGGCAATGTTCAAATTATCTTAGATAGAAATTCATAAAAATTTTTCTTTTTTGATCTAAGATTTGAAAATTTAATACAAGGCTCCTATCATATTTTTACAATAGCAGTTGAATAATAAAAGAAATGCGTAGTCACAAATTTTTTTTATAAGCATTTAAAATTCAAATTTTGACTAAATACGTAAAAATTACGGCAATGTTCAAATTATCTTAGATAGAAATTCATAAAAGTTTTTCTTTTTAAATCTAAGATTTGAAAATTTAATACAAGGCTCCTATCATATTTTTACAATAGCAGTTGAAAAACAAAATAAAAATAAATGAATAATTTTTTTTAAATGCATTCAAAGTTTGAATTTTGACAAAATACATAAAAATCACTCAAATTCTCAAATTATTTTAAATTAGAAATTCAAAAAGTATTTTTCTTTTATATCTAAGATTTGAAAATTTTATACAAGGCTCCTAATATATTTTCACAATAGCAGTTGAAAAATAAAAGAAATATATAGTCACAAATTTTTTTTATAATCATTTACAGTTCAAATTTTGACTAAATCCATAAAAATTACGGCAATGTTCAAATTATCTTAGATAGAAATTCATAAAAAATTTTCCTTTTATTTCTAAGATTTGAAAATTTAATACAAGGTTCCTAATATATTTTTACAATAGCAGTTGAAAAATAAAAGAAATGAATATTCACATTTTTTTTTTTTTTTTATTTTTAAAAGAAATTTACAATCTATACCTTAGGCACAATGAGTAAATGTGAAACAGAATATATATAAGGTATCAAAACAATTAATATTAATAATAAAAAGAGTTTACAATAAATTAAATTTTACAAGCATTTAAATTTTAATTTTGACAACATACGTAAAAATCACGAAAATTCGCAAATTATTTTAAGCAAGAAATTCATAAAATATTTTCTTTTTAAATCTAAGATTTAAAAATTTTTAGTAATCTATAATATATTCTAGACAGATAAACCGTCTCCGTTCAGAATCGTTTTTCGTATACAATGATATACCTATCATTGCATTCAAATTTAATCCCATCCATTACAGTAACCTACTGTACAGCAGAGCGACATCCACGACTTACCAGCTTTTTTTAATTTAATTTTATAAGCAATTTAAAACGTATGTAATTTTCATTCTGGATATACGTATATTGTCATTTTTGGAAATATTCAAAATATGTATAATAATAATATAATTTATCATACATAAAGGATAAATTATGATACTCATTTATACATCACAATTTAAAACCATTGAAATTCTAATACATAATAAAAAAAAAAATTAAGTTTTTGATGGCCAAAAAAATTACCTAAATAATAAAACTACCTACCAACTATAAACTCGTATACAAAAATCTTTTTTTCGTTAAAACGTTTATATAATCATGCCATGTAGCTAATATGAAAAATGTTATCTAAAAAAAATGTATCTACCTACATAAAAACACTCTCATATAGGATAAGCTTGTTCTACGTAAAAAAATAAAACAACTACTAAGAAAATAACAAGATAACCCTAAAAAGGAACGCATCTAATTTTTGAAAGACTCGACGAGACGTTATATACTACTATTTATGACAGCGATTTTTCGTGAAGTTCACATGCGCCTGCGATCATTTTAAAGGAGTAATAAAAACTCTCGGAAACAATGTTTTTGAAAATAATATGCCATGTAGTTACGAATATCATACAATATTATTATGTTCGTTTTATAAATAATAAAATTTAAGACGTTATTATTTCCGTGATCCGCTGGCAGTTTCAGAATTATATTAGAGTGTAATAGAGGCACCTAAGACAATTAAAAAAAAAAAAAGGATATGTTAAATTCGAATGGACTATATATATTATATAACCATATTATGTATACGTTTTTATCACTAGGCCACAAGTATACACGTTTAACATTTTTATTTTAGATATAGTTCAGTTCAACGCAGTTCTAACGGTTTCCGCTAGCGGGACTTAATAATACATAGCTAAGCCACTATTATTCGGCACCGAGGTAGGATATTATTATTATACTGAAACAAAGGTGTTGTCTGTGATGATACAAGCACATCTGGATTCTAGCGACATCAGTAAACCCGCATCCGTTGATGAAGGTTCGTGTATGTGTGAGTGTGTAGGACATCTTAATAATAATAATAATATACCTGCAATATTATATTATGTAATAACCAACTGATGATTGATGACAATGCGAAATTATTGAACACAATTCAATGCGCGCTGTAAGGTATAAGACCAAGCCATACACCTATAAACACTAAATAAATGTCACACTGTGAAAATTGATCGTGATTTATAGTGTGCCTAGGACGGGACGGACGAAATGCAATTAAAATTTCGATTATATTGTTTAAGAGCATTGAGTAAAGTTGATAATAAAGAAATGGTTTCGCACTTGATGAAATCAAAAAAGAATTACCTATAATACTTCCTCACAAAATCGATTTCGCTGCAAATCATACAACATACATGATTGATAGTAATATATATGTACCTATAACATTACACTACCTACCTAACTTCTTTCATGATATTATTATGTTAGTTATTATTATTTTTATTTAGCCTTGGCCAGTAATTTGTAATTCGTATGAGAGTTAGTAGAATATAGAGTATTTACATAATAATATCTATAATATTGGTCATATATACAGTTGATATAATTATTGTTATATACTTATATACGATATATAGAAACAGCTGCAGAGGACTTTAAAAGTATGTATATAAAATATTACATCAATCTGTATATTGTTCGAACGTTCTTGTACGTCATGGTAAAATATGTAACGTGATTTTTATTATTCACAGCGATATTTCCTTCGAGGGTTCGATTGGTTCGAAACTGTGTAAAACGTCTACTGCTATCCAAAAACAAATATTTGAATATATAATACTAGAGTCAGAAATATATATATATAATGCACTATAACATTACCATTATTGTGTAACAAGAACGGAAACTTTACTACCAAAGGTTCCATTAAGAATTTGGATTCAGTATATATGGTTGAAACGACGTTCCCAAGAGTTCAGTATCTTAGACAACGTCTGTCCTTATATGCACAACGTCGTACGTAAATGGCACGTAAATATAGGCACTATATACACCCTATCAGATATGATGTCAGTATAGGTTGATAACGACTAGGCGATTCTCTGGAGGACTGTTACGGATATGGTCTAATCATCAAAAATGACGATAACATAGTAACTCAACGCATTGTAATATTATGTATAGACCATCATGACGTAGGTTTACATTTTCTTATATAATATTCCTACGTGTGACGTTAAGTCATACAAATTACTAAACACGCAAACGCGTAATCACACTTTAGAATGACGCGCATAATGAAACACAATGTTATTTTGCAACCGAAAGCGGTATATTATATATTTTAAGTTAGGATTAAAATTGTGTGTTTTTAAGACTCTTAGTTCTAAACATTTAAGTACCGTAGTCCGAAGTTGGTACATCTGAAAACCCCATTATTGATGACTATGTATTTTTAAATGAATAAGTGTTAAGTTACATCGGTAGTATCTACATTAATCATTGGAAATAAATATAGATACCACTATTTATTTGAAAAAAGAACTAATTTGAAATAACTAATACATCATAAACGTTACAACTATGAAAATGTAAAAATAAAAAATAAAATAGTATAATATAATTAAAAATGACAGCATTTTTTAATATGTATTTCATATTTATCATATAATAATATAAGTAATATCATTTGTGTTGAATATACAAGTCTTAAAATTATAAATCAAAATCATACGTAGGTATAAAACTTCGATTTATCATATATATCTATAACTAATAAGAAATATTCAAAAAATCAGTTCTATAAAGAACCACTTAGATAAGATTTCTACTCCGAAGTAAGATCGAAATAATCTCTGTACAATTTATAATATTTTAATTTCCAAATGAAAATAATTATTAGAGACAAAACTAAAACAACAATTAGGTACAACGCACAGTTATGAAACAAAAATATTACTGGTTTCGTTCCAAAAATGTTATAGGTAACTATTTTTCCAAATATATATTAAAAATATAACAGCATTAAGAAAATTTTAAGTTTTCGATCAAATTTTTAAATGGTTATGAGATGAAAATGCCGTATAAAAGAAATAATAAACTGGCCACTGAACGTTAAAAATAGCGAAGGTAATAAAATTGATAGTCTTTAGGTAATACAATATAGAATATAAAATAATAAAAATAATAGTCCAGTCACGACAGCAGTACAGCACTAAACCCAAGAGGGATAAAAACCACATTGATGTATCAATTCTTTTTTAATAGATAATTCAAAATCGAAAAAATAACAAAAACCTTACATGAATAATATAGTACGATTATTTAAGAATATGTACCTTTATAATATGATTTCTAAACTGATTGAAAATGTAAACGATTGGTTACGATTATGGTAAAAATTAAATGTAATCAATAATAAATTTCAATCTTAGAATGCGTTTATTGTAGCATAACCCATAAATGAGTATTATATTTAAAATTTCTGTTACATGAAATTGGATGTCATTAATTTATTAAACCCTAACTACTTTCAAGTTTCAATTTCCCGAAGAGGGAATAATATACGTTCTTATTACGTTAAAATTATAAAATATTATCACTATGGTCTGCAGATATGAAGAAAAAAAAAATGGTGGAAAGTATTATAGCTGTGGCGTTCAATAAAATAATATAATCTTAAGCAAACTGCAAAGTAAACTATACATTGGTAATTAAGGTATGTGTGAGCTTTTGTTGTTATCCACGTATGGGCTGAAAAACATATTATGACGACGATAATGACAACGCCACTCGACGGGCGTCAAAACCGAAATAGACCTAACTTTATTATCATAATATTAAAATACCCAAATGTAGACCCGAACCTAGCCTGCATCATTGCGTATATTGTATAACCTATTGTTTTTAATGTACACACAATATATAATATATATATATATACTTGCATTATATTATTAATATACACCCGGGACCTTCTACGTGTTTCATCAGTGAATATAATACTACACCTATTATAAATAAGTCATGTTGTATAATACTTAAAGGTGAGGTCGGCTGAAGGTTACGTTATGGTGCGTAAAAGGTTTTGTTTTTTATTTCATTTTAGGATCGGTCGAACCGAAAATCAAAATAACGTTATTTTCGGCCGAGTGACTAGGATTTTGCGACACGCGTCGTTAAACGGTTGCATTTGAACGTGGGCGGTAAACGGACGCATTTTGATTTACAGGACACTGTGCATAGAAAAACGGGGAACAGTGCGTGTATCATGCTGTAATTTTTTCATATATATCTACCAACCCATGTTTTTTTTCAAGCGTTTGCAGACTAACCATCCACAAAACCCCCGGGGCTCGCCGGAGGACGAACGGCTAAACTTACTACGGCACACCGAGAGACGTTATAATGATAATAATAATAATAATAAAATATCCTCATCGTCGACAAACGCTTCTGCGACGAACATTTTGTCATCGGCAGACATGTTTATTCTTACACCTGACTGACCATCATCACTAGCATATATGCGTGTTTTACGGAAATAAATAAACATGAGCTTTATTCGACGACGCCGACGACTTTATACGTATGTACAGTGTATACATTATAATTTAATTATTATGTGTACCTACCAACCTACCAGCTACTGCATGATTATTCAAATAATTGTTTTACGTCGTGTTTATAATTAAATCATTTCTCGAAATCACGTTCACATCGCCCCTCCTATTCATACCCAAGTTAATTCATTATATTATTTTGCCTCATCGAGCTAGTCGCGACGTCAACGGGAAGACTTATTAGCATTACACCTATACTATAGGGTACAAAGTCAACTCTCGCGTAAATATTGTTAAAATACTTTTATGAAATATACTATATCGGTATCAGTTATTATCATTAAATATTTACTTCATAATCCCATAAGTTACTATACGTAATTAAAATTATTTTGTTATTAATTTATTATAGACTATAATATTATAGTATCTTCGACCTATTATCAGTAAACGTATCTAATTGAAAATTGAAAATAGAACAAGAATGTTTTATAAGTTAAAAATATATAACTTGTGCAAATTACCTTCAGTATATATATCATCTCCATGAATAATTGTCTATTGCGACAAAAATTGAATCATGCTTGATTGGTTACTTGAGAGTATTGATTCTTAAATCTGGATGATATAATATTTTTACTTAGGTAAGTACAACTCGAGTTCAAATTTTGAAATGCAATCTTAATAAATTATTGTAAAATATTATTATCCCTAACAAGGTTGAAAAAATGTTATTTAAGTTAAAAAATAAAAGTTAATTAGGTGAATAACTAACAAAGCCCTTGCAAAACTCACGTTTTATACAGTAAAAAACAAAACGACATTTTTTTTTGTATTCATACTATCTTACGTGAAATAGGTAATAAAGACATGCACAGATACACCGATTTTCAAATGGTGTACGAAAATGCATTATGTTTATTTTATTCATTGTAACGACGCTGTATCTTGGCTTTAAGTTTAAAAAATGATAACTACAATATTATATACCTAGTATTTTATAACAGTAATGGTACGTAATCAATTTGAAATAATTCTTATTGCAATTTGTAGGGTACATCTAGATTTGGTTGTTCGTATAAATGTCATATACATTTCCCTATATTATTATAAGATGATGCTGGATTTGTAAACGGCCCGGCACAGCATTAATATTTATGTCCGGAGAAGTTTAAGCATTATATCAGAACGTACATTATGTTATATATAATAATATTATACAGCGCAGACATAACAATAGACTTTACTTAAAAGTCACCGCAAAAGCCCGGTGGATTTTTTTTTTGGTTTTACTTAAACAAGTGTTTATAGAACATTTTTTTATTTTGTTTTTATACAACCAAACATCTCGTGCTCTAAAATAAGTAGAGTTTGGATTTATTCTTTGATATTTTAAGCTCCGAAAAACGTGCGTTCTATTATGATTATGATAATAATAATAATAATAATAATAATAATAATAATAATAATAATAATAATAATAATAATAATAATAATAATAATAATAATAATAATAATAATAATAATCATAATCATAATCATAATCATAATAATAGAGGATGGCGGTCTTAGCTGGTGTTAATGTATACGTGTAAGCAACACCGCGCGCGAGTTTGCAATAGCGAATGTCCGTGTTCTGCGTTTGAGACGTTCTCTTGTTCCTCAGTTTCTTCGGATTTATTTATAATAAGTCGGACTCGGTAGATGGGTTTGTGGGCAGGTAAGAAGGTAAAGGTACGCAGTTTATCGGAAAGGAACGGCATAGTGGATATTATCGACGCGCGATATACGAATTCCACTTTAACTTCTTTTCGGGTCTCCCGGGTGGCGGTGGAGCGCATTGTCCTATGATTTCTTTCATTATTGATAATGGATATGCCACGCCCAGCAGAGCACCGTGTTGAATCATTTGTCACACCTGTTCGCCAACCCGAGTTGACAGTGCCCGTCTACGAGCGCACACACACACACACACACATCCACCTACACAGACGCAATATATTGTATAAATACAACACATACAATAATCAATCATCGATATTACCATCGCTTTTTCTCTATATATACTTTGGATTCGACGTTGTAAGGGTATATGTGCGTCCAACGTAATCAGGGCAAAAGGAGGAGTTTCTTTTGTGAGTTCCATATGTTTTTATTATTTAGTTACGATGCACACACCGAGACCTTTCGTTGATTTTTTTTATTTTACACCCCACCGCCGTTGTCACTGATGCCGAGAGCACAAAAGACAAAAATTAAAAAAAAAAAGGAACCACGCATATATACATGAAAATAGCGTACTGGATAATATAAAAGGAAAAAAAAAAAGATAATTTTAGTAGAAAATGTCGAAAGGACCATTAATAATAAGTTATGCGGCTCTTCGATATTAATTACGCCTCCACTGCACCGCATAACGCCAACACCACAGCCACCATAACCACCGCGCCGTCTCGTTTTCTTGTGTACGCGAAAAAAAAATGCTCATAAAATGACAAATACGTTAATGTTCCCTAATAACGTTAATTAATTATATTATTAGATTAAAGTAATTTCTAAAGAAAATTATTTTACTCTCTTTTTTAACCCTTTATAAAAATATTAAATTATAAAAGTCTTCACTTTTCACTTCTTAAAACATTTTTTTACCAGCAACCAGTAATTCCATATTATTATATATGTGAATATAAATAATTTATTTTTTACGCACACCGCAAACTTGTATGATATTTTTTTATTCCTCGTACATCTTAATAATTAGAAACAAAAATAATACATCAGAATAATATAAATGTTTATAAATATTTAATATTTATCTATGATCAATATTTTCAAGGTTATTTATATATTTTTAGTAGTTTAAAAATTTTTCAAGAACATATTAAAATTTAAACACTTCACATTTTCTTAATAATTTTAATACAATATATTTTATTTAAATAATGTTTATCACTCATATGAACAAAAAAACATAATAATAATATTATTATATATTCCCATACCTTTTATCCCTATATTCTATGTTAGATAAATTGCATATTTCTGTCATGAACATTATAATAATTTAACATATCTTTAAGTGAAGTAATATTAGATATGTATGTACCTGACCAGATTTTAGATGTGACGAGCCAACTTATCACATGGCGCATGTATACTATTGTATGACAATAATATAAAATAATTATAGTAAGAAAAAAGTCAGACTATATTAAATAATGTTTTTTTTTTTTTTTTTTAAACATGTTAACTACTTCTTATTAATAGGACGATTTTCAATTTTCCACTTTTTCCACTATTTTATTTAACTAAGGAATAACACATTTTTGATATAAATTAAATAGGTATACATTCAAATTATATGTGGAATTGTGGACTGAACAGACATAAATTAATTTTATTAGAGTAATTTTAACGTAGTATAGTTGCATCATACTAATACGTAAACATATTTGTGAACAATAATATTAACTTTACAGTCGTAATACAGTGAAGTTAAAATAAACATTTTTCAAATCGTTTAAAATAACATGATAATAAATTCCCTATTAAATGCTCAATCACTAACCAGATTGGTAATACAATACATCAAATTGTATAAAACGGATTTTCGTATTAACCTATACATGTTTAAACCATCGGTAAGCATTTAATATTTTTATCCGAAATAAAATAAATGAAATGAATGGATCTCATATGAACATTGGCTTGAATAACTTGAGGGGGTGGGGTTGTTCTGCCACGGTACCTCCTACTTTGATGGAAAACCGTTTTTTTTTTTTAATTTTTTAATGGATGCGTTAAATTTTAATTCACATTAGTAAATCATATTGCTTACAAATAGATTCTAATCTAGGGGTCTATATCTTTCTACTTATAAGGGTCTTCAATTAAATTATATTGATATTGATATTACTTATGTAGTACAGTTTGAACTAATTGTTAACAAAAAACGAATTTTATAATATTATATGGTAATTTCAGGGCTACTGCAACCTTTGCTCGATTCACTCACCAACCCCCTGGGGGCTTCTCCATGAGGTCCAATAAGGGTCTCTAGCTCCCACCGAATTTTGAAATTTAATCTGTATTATGCTATAAACTGTTTCTTAATACATTTAAAAATAAAATTATGTATTGAAACACCAAGTGACGAGAAACTACTGTTACGTTTGTTTTTGTTACTTTCCACAAATTATATACATCAAGTGCACCATGCCTGTATATATATATATATATACTATAGAGGATTAAATTCGTCGCCATTCAACCAGCGGTCAGTTGGGCAGCACCAAACGTTTCGAATTCCGTCTGCTAACCAACCCGCTCAGACTTCGCCCGCATGACGTGTCCGTACTCAAAAGCTAGTTGGGAACGAGGGTGCAAAACTACGTGATGGGGTTTGGGTCGCGGGTCGACGGTATCGTTGATATTAGGCGTACGCGATCTGCATTTGAAAGATTCCATGCAGCTTCAATTTGTTAAACAAGATAGTCATAGACTAATAAGTGGTGCAGACCACTGCCACTGTCGCCATGATGATGGTTGGTGTACAGCGTTCGGCGGCGAGTGATCCAGGCTCGTGGGGGAATGCCAAAATCCTAAATTCACAAACCCCTCCATTGTCCTCCTGATTCAGACACAACGGAGCTTAACGTTGTCTGCTATTTGGACACGAGCACGAACATTTTTATGCACGTACGCTATACATCTCTTGATGTACGGGGTAGATTCGTTTACTAGCTTCATCAGTTACTATCTATATGTCATATTTCTAAGATAATTTATGTATTATTGGGGGGAACGATTTCGTACAATATTTTAAAGTATTTATATAAGCAAATCTATTAATTATTATTTTTATTACATAATCATGATCGAAATACTTTTCTTTAGTTTCATTCCCATAATTAATAATGAAATTTAACTTAATTTGTTATTCTAACAAGCATTAGAAATATTTTGATGAATATAGTAAGTTGCAGTTCACCACAACTCGTTTTCTTTAAAAATACATTCCTATGTAAATTGCAGACAAGAACATTAATGCTGTCAGTTAAAATGCTGACAATTTACCGTGTATAATATAAAGCATCCACTAACATTATTCTTACCTTTTTTTTTACAAGAATTACCCTCGATTTTCCGTGCTCGTAATATGAAATTATGTTTGAGTATCAATATGGTAACGGGAAAATTGAATGCTGTCTAGTCTGCTTTCTTGGTCTTATGTCGTAGAGAAATATTCAGAAAAATTGTACGGCACACGCTTTTATCAATGCATCTATGTTGGCGCTCAATAAGCCTGATCTACAAAATAAATATAAAATGATTAAAAACAATGTGGATTACAAAATATTATTTAAATTCAGTATGAAATTTTAAGGCTTCGATATAACAAAATATACTCTTAATTACATTTGCGTTCTTAATATAATATAATATACATTATTTTAAGCGTTGAATAATATACGGGATTGAATTTTAATCCTTAATGATATTATGTATCTTTAAATTCCAGATTAATCTAAAGAAATACGTTGAGTATAATATCATGATTGAAAAGATAATAATATGTATTGTAAACGAATTTGCATCGTTGAGAACTATTTACTAAAAGCTTTTTGTATTTATATAGTATACATTTTATATTGCATAAAAATATATAGAAGAGAGATAGAGATAGAGATAAAGAAAGGGATAGTAAGAGACAGAGTTAGAAAATTTTCAAATATACAAAAAAACTTATAAAAATTGGCATTTGACCAACTAATTCTATGAAAAGCTTCTTTTTTGTTAAGGAAATGGAAGTAACAGATAATAGGTAGATGAGATAAAATATTAAACAGAATTGGTTTTCAAGAGCTCATACAAGTGTTACGTATACATATTTTCATAGAATTTTGTCAAAATCCAAAATCCTGTTCTTTAACTATATAGTATACGTGTATACGTGTACAATGTATGCTATACACGCTTATAAAACAATAAATGACTACCTACTTAAGGGTTAAATTACTACCTCCATAATATAATAATTTTAAGTGAATTTGAATTAACTTATGTTTTATAGTATCAAGATTTTTGAATAGTCCAACTTAAATATAGCGTTATAAAAAAAAAAAGTTTAAAATAATATATTACTTATATCAATATTATACTGCTTAATATAATACTATTGTCTACTAGTGGTGGGAATTATCGTTCCTTTCGTGGAATCGTTCCAATCGGTACAGTTCCAATAAAGTACCGATTCCAATATATTCGTTACATCGGTACAATCAGTACATTCTTTCTTTAGTTACACTTGTTACTTGTACCTACTCACATTCGTATAGTTCCTCGCGGAACGATAAAAATACTTATATTCAAATGTTTACTCATTCTTGCAATGGATATTTAATATTTATGAACGAATATGCTTCGTAGCTCGTAGGCCTTTTATACAACACTATTTAACTGTATTCGGGAAAAATTAACTTTAAATAATTAAATTTGTATCAGAAACACTATGTTTTTGTAAACATTGTTTACAATATTACCTACGAATATTCGGTATTCAGTACCCGGACAGTGACGGTAGGGGACCATTTTGTAGTTGGAAACTTTGTACCGAATGTACCGATGGAACGAACATGGAACGATAAATGTACTCGTTCCTACTCGTTCCACCAATGTAATCGTTACATTGTACCGAATACAGCAGTAAGCCAGTAACTACCCACCACTATTGTCTATTCGTATTATAAGATTATACTAAACAAAAACTTGATTAGGTACCCGCAAAGAAAGAACCAATTGTAATTTTCAGAGGATTTTTGTTTTTCAGTAACTATTGTATCAAAAAAAAATTAAAAATCCTATAACTGCCTATTTAAAATATCAAAACTTGACCTAATTAAATACTTGAATACATTATGATAATCTAGAATTGGTTGTTTCATGATAAAATTATTTATACCGACTGAAATTTATTTGTAGTAAATCACAGTCTCTCATGTATGGTTTGAAGTATATTATTGCATATTATTTTAACCATTTATCAAGTACTTAATAAACTCTAGATATCATACCAATCATAAAGAAATTAAAAAATAATCAAAAATCTATTACAACCTTATAACTATAATTATCTACTTTAATATATTCACCAATTCCATTACAGTACATTAAAATGTATAAATAACTATATAAATAATTTATAATTTATAAAAAAAACTAAAGAAAATGTAGGTACAACCCTATAAATAAAAAAATACAGGTTTAACATAAAGTACCTATAGTAATATAGTTTACATATTTATAAAGCTATATTATACATTCTAATATAGATTAACTCTATTGCACATGTATAATAGTTATTTTAAGACTAAATAATTAAATCGTTAATCATATAGAAAACTAAACGCCCTTTTTTTCTACGATTATTATTTTTATTTGAACAAATGTATTTTTGGATTTGTTATACTATTACTTATTTGAATTTTTACAAATTTGGTTGAATCTAAGATTTCTGATGAATAATTAATAATAATAACATAGTTATGGACACATGCAATACGTAGTTTTACCAGCCCACAAGGTTGGTATTACTATACTTGATTTTCAATAACTTTTTATACAGCACTATATAAAATAACCTCGAATAGTTTTAGCCATCCATTAATTTATTATCAAAGAATGATTCACTTTAAAAGCCCAAAATATTTATTTGATTCTGAAGAAATCAAGATACCTATTTCTATTTTTTTTTTTTTTTTTTTTTTTTTTTTTAATTGAAAGTGTCTCAACTGTAATCAGTAACAACTCAATCAATCGATTGGAAATTGAACACAAATGTCAAATGGTATTTTAAAATGGAAATTTTATTTCGTTCAAAAATGCTCATGAGTAGGTAAAATATATATCACCAAAATCTTGATCAGTTAGATTTTAGAAGCAGCTAAATTTTTCACTATTTAACTATGTGAAAATTATTATCGTAATATTATCTTTCAAATTAATAATGATAATACATAACTGGTTCTATAAAACGGATCTGACACATAAATTTTATTATTACGTTTCACTCAAAAATACATAACATAGCATAAAACATATATCACTCATTTTAGTTTAATTTAAGATTAATACCTACAGTAATAACTAATAAGTCATATAATAACATAATTACATAATTATTGGCTAAAATATTTGAAGATCAATAAATCGAATTTCAATAACTTTAAATACTAATTAAATACATACCTACGTCATAGTAGGTATAAAATAAGAATAAGGTGATTTTTCACATTTTTATTTGTATGCCAAAGTTTACTAGGAAACGGTATTTTGTGATAATTTAAAACATAATAAAGAAATTACATGGTTGGACCATAAAATGAATAGAAATTGAACTAAGGGGAATCTTTTAGATATATTTGTTTGATTTATATTAAAATATAATGTATTTTTTTGTAAATCTTTAGAGAGTGTTTCTCCATTATGTTGGTTTAGCTAGTTTTCAATATATATCTAAACTTATTTAGATGCATTAAACTAAATTTTAAAACTTGTATCATACCTGTTCTCTCTATGTAAATATTTAATTAAAATTAAGAAGTTCAAATTTTAAAATGTTTATATTAATTAGCATTATAAATATGATTATAACGAATTAAACTTTTTATTTTATTACTTGCTTCTCAAACTATAAGTTGTTATAGCTCAATGATTTAAGTACTAGACAAAACAAAAAAAAAATTAACTATTAAAATGACTATTTCAGATTTTCAGACATTTATGAAGCATAACATTAATTGTTTCAACTTTTATTTTTAAGATTGGTTTCTAATAGGCAATAGCAAATATGATTTTCTAGTCTTCTAGGTGATCAAAAACATGAAATTACCTGTTCTATACCCAATTGATTGTAATAATACAAATATAATGTTAGCCAAACTATACTTAAAAAAAAAGCGAGAAAGTGGGTATCGCTCTACTGTACTTTAGGTGGTGGGGTGGACCTCTGATTAGGGTAGGTTAGATTTGAATGCAATGATAGGTATCATTGTATACGAAAAATGAATGCTGAACGGAGATGATTTGTCAGTCTAGGATATATTATATTTAAATATTGTCATATATTCTATTTTGAAACAAATATTTGATTTTTCAATTAAGACGCATTTTGCATAGGTAAGGCATGGTTAATCAATTTTTCCAAAAACATTACATGTAGTTATCATAATTCATAATACCTTATATTATCATAGATATACATATACCGGGTTTGAGGATAAATCGTTATCATTACGCGATTTCATAAAAATTTAAAACTCAAACGCTCAAAACATTTTTCCTATAATGACGCTTCAAATTTTTTCTATAACTATTTGAAGCAAAACTTATGGAAAACTTAGTGCTGAATTTCAAAACCTTAGATATAAATATAAACAATATTATGAATTTAAAAATTTTGAAGTACAAAATAATTTGCGAATATTCATGGTTTTGACGATTTTTTGTCAATATTTGAAATTCAATTGCTAATAAAAATTTAATTTGAATTTCCGATGGACATTTATTTTGTGATAAAGATTGAAAAATTTGTAAGGAATCTTGTATTATAAATAAGAAAATGTTTAATGAATTTCTAGCTTAAAACAAATTGTGAATTTTTGTGATTTTTACGTATTTTTTCAAAATTCAAACTTTGAATGCTTAATAAAAAATTAGTTGTGACTATGAATTTATTTTATTCTTCAACTATTATTGTAATATGTTAGGAGCCTTGTATTAAATTTTCAAGCTTTTCTTCCCAACATATACATTTTTATACTAATATTACTTATAATTATCGAAAATTGCAAATACCTATGAATAGTTTAACTTAAAATCGTTTCAGGATAAATCGTTATCGTTACGCTATTTTCGTAAAAATTTAAAATTCAAACGCACTTAAAATTTTTTCCTATAATGATGCTTCGAATATTCGTTATAGCTACTTGAAGGAAAACTTATAAAAAACTTAGTGTTGTATTTCAAATCCTTAGTTATAAACACAAAAATTTTTATAATTTTTCAACTTCAAAATTAATTGTAAATTTTTGTGTTTTTGACAGATTTCGTAAAAATTTGAACTATAAACGCTTATAAAAAAAATTGTGTCTAACGATTTTTAATTTTTTTAGCTACAATAAGAACAACTCATAAGGAACCTTGTATTAAATTTTCAAGTTTTTTTGGTCATCCAAAATTTTTTTTCCTACCCTTCAAAAAAGAATTATCATAAAAATCGAAAATTTCGGTGGTCTATAAATAACTAAAAAAAAAAACAAAACATTTTGAAAATTAAACTGTATATAGATATCACTAACATAAACATTTGGTTAAAATTTCAAGTATTTATAGTGATTACTTTTTGAATTACAACCATATAAAAAAATCAATTTGGTCGAAAACTGGTTTTGCGTCAAAATTCCCGTTTTTCTGCCATTTTTTGTTGTTGTTTTTCTCGATTTTTTTTTTAAAACTGTTGGAAAATGTTTACTTTTGACCTTTTATGTATAATGCACCAAGGATATTCACTTTTACATCGGAAACCACCCCCAAAGTTTGAAATTTGAAGCATTATTTCGACTAGTTATGCTGTACACAGACACAAAAAAATAAAAACACATCATTGTAAAATCAATACATTCATCACTTCGTTCAGAATCTAAAAGATACTGATAAAATCGTTTCCTTCACACCGAATCAGATTTTTTTTTGTTTATGCAATGATTTATTCCTGATTTCAATTTCAACATATTACAGTGAAATACTCTTCGATAACTATAGTCACTTGAAATCTACTATACGGCCGAGTGACTACCATGTTTCATAAATATTGTTTAAAATTATCAAAAACGTAGCTCTATATTAGGGCAAGAAAAGACAAAATAAGACATAACAATTTATTAGAAAAACCATAATATTTAATCATATTTTGAAGCATATAATTCAATAACTCCAGTTTTTTGCTAAGATTTGAAATAAAAATTTCTAAATTCATGTTGAAAATACTAAATAACTGAACAAATATACTAATTCCAAATTCTAGTCGAAAATTCGATTCACATAAAATTTTAAAGTTAATTGAATTTAACAATATTGAAATAACTGCTTTAGATTTTAATTTTTTTTTTATACCGGCTTCAAATTTCCATCATAACCATAACTTACACAGTAAACTAATGGTCATTACATCATTTAATTTTTTACAGCGTTATCTCATCTCTCCCCAGTTTTTTCAGACCACCGTTCGTAGAACTATTTCCCTTCACGTAATCGTGCACATTGCATTTTACTGTAGGTTCAAAAAAAAACATTTAATTAAACACTTATTTTTTTTATATACAATATAACATGCAATCTAATATAATAATATATACTAAAACAATTTTATATTTTACATGATAAGTAATATTGTAAAACATAGGTGGCATATTTAATGACCAGAAAAACATTAAAATTGCATTTTGTATAGTTAATTTAAATGTAATAATAGAACGCACATAACAATTCAATAACGTCAATGAATAATAACGAAGAATAGTAATAACTAATAAATTCATATTAATAGGTAATTAGAAAAACAAGCGTCTAAATTTATAATTGCATGTATTCTAAGTAAACCGTCAAAATAATTGTTTATCATACTAAATGCTTTATTGGAATATTAATGAAAAATAAGGTCTTGGAAATTGTTTTGACTACCTACCATATCACTGGTAATCCGGTAATCTGGTAATTACTACTGTTATAAACCGCACTACTAATTGTAACATTTTAAAATTTAATGAGTTAACTATGGACCGCTTAATCGTAGAAATCATTTCGTATTAAAAATAATTCTATGACAACAATGCATTAGCATTGATTCAATGATTATTTTGAATAATACAATTTAATTTTATTTTATTAAATCCTAGAGTTAACTAACTATTGTTAAGTAATTATGCATAAATTATTTCTTAATTTGCATAAAATACGTCATAACACAATACTTAATTTAAATACTATTGGAAAATCAATAAATTTCAAAAAAAAATTAGTTTAAATTTAAAAACAAAGATTTTATACAACTTTAAAACGTGGAACTTTTAAATCTTAATAAAGTATACATTTTCACCCTGAACCCTTTCCTGCACTTAAGTAAAATACTAAAATATATTGTCCTCCTATATTGTATCATTTTTAATTTATTTTATGATAATTTATTATGGGATTGATAAATATTTAATTTTATAATATCAAATTTATCTAATAAGTACCAAAAAAATAAATTTTCTGGTTTGATTGAAATTTAAAAAAATTATACCTATATGTATATTATAATGTAATATATTAGTATAATGAAAATTGTAACTGCTATGATAATATTAATACCTAACAATTCACAAACTTATAAACTATGCATGATATTATAAGTACGTAAATCAAATTTAATTTAGTATTATAGGTACAACCATGCTTAAATTAATCAATTGTTACTCAAACTTGTCATACGCGAGATACATTTATATAATTATTATATACATATGTATGAAATCAAATTTAAATAATTAAATAAATAATAATACAGTTTTAACTTAATTAACATAAAATAACAAATAATAGTAATATAAAAAATTACGTACTTCAGATCAAAGCAGTTAATAGTTACAAACTACAAGTCGAATAAAATATGTAAAAATAATTCTTATTTGAACTTAAAAAAAAAAACATGTTATTATTTTTAGAGTAACAATAAAATCAACTTTTTACGTAGAGTAAATAATTATAAAATCAAAAAATACTCGTTTGAAGTACTAATATTTGGACAACATTTTAAATTAATAATACCTATGATAAAAGTACAAAAACAAAAATTAATTTGATAAATTGGTTTAGTGTTTGGTTACAACTAACAATAAACAGCAATACTGTAATAATAAAAATATTTTATATTACAATATTTTAAATGTAGTACAGACATACATGGTTACAATGATTATTTAAAATATGTCTATCAAGTTGACTAATTATTAGGCAGTTGTTAAAAAGGAATTCGGTAGTATTTTCATCTACACAATAGTTTGTCTTTCGTATCATAATAAAGTTGATTTTGCTTACTAAAATGTAAATATTGCGGATCGATTTGTATAGTTTTCGAAATCACAATACATATCAATAAATAAATGATCATAAATTAACTGAAATATAACTCTGCATTAATATGCAGGATAACGCGAGGGTGTAAATATCAACGTTACGACTTCTACTAATGTTATAATAATTTACTATACGAATATTGCTGTTAATTAATCGTTATTTTTGTTTCAAACTTTGTTTCCTGATCGAATAACTTATAAATAATATTCTGTACACATCTACGTAGTCGTTAAATACACTGCCAGTAATTATTGTTCATACATTTGGAACGGACTGTCAAAGGAAGTATTCGAAATAACAGTGTTTCGAGGTCGTAAATAATGACTGTATAATAATATAGTGGTTAGGGCTGGGGAAGTGTTCGTATACATATATAGAACACCGACAGACAGGGTTGAGAAGAATGAAGACTATACAAACAGAAAGAAGCCAGTAAACATCCCTGACCCGATTTATATTTAAAACAAAAATCGTACAACGTCGCGTATTTATCAAGCCCTTACTTAAATTTACTTGTTGGTTTAGGTATTTATAGTAAGCTATACAGACTTAACAAAACGTTAATACCACAATTAGTTACGCTCTATGTTTACGTATTATACTATACCTTCATTAACTTTTTGAGAATTTTTTACATTCACTTGTACAAACTGTATCCAGTACCTATATTTATATACTACAATACCAGCTGGTTTATTCGATCTAGAATTTATTACAGTTTTTTATAACTATATTATATTAATAGTAATAACTATTCATTTGCAATGATGTGGTTGTACAATTAAAAAATTACGCCTATGTAATTAGTGTATTGTTAGAACAAACAATATTACTAGTTCAAAAACATTTCAAAAAAACGTCCGCTTCTTTCGATAGGTTGACCTAACCTAACCTAAATAAGACTATAATAGTATAATACTTAAAATAAATAGGGGCTATATGCATTCACAACACGGTCTTGAAAATTCTAAGCACGGTCCTGATTTCAATTGACCGATTACAAAAGGTTTCTACCTCACGTGTAGATGAGAATAACTGAAAAAAGGAAAGAGTTGGACTCCATTTTTTTTTACATTTTAAATTAAATATGATAGTATTATGAATTGTTTTTAAAACATGATATTTTTTCAGTAGAAACTAGAAAAGAAGCAATCAGTAATACAATTTTGGTAAGATATCGATTTTATGATTTTGCAAATATATAGAAATGCCACACTCTTACAGTCTTACCTAATGGTCGACTTATTTCATAATTTATTCGAACACGTATAATAGCGAAACGCATTAGACCCACATGGGTACGATTGCCTCGTTTGACAGAAAGTTTGTTTTAACGAACTATACCAATAGATATTATAGTATATTCACATAATATTAAGTTATTAACAATGTTTGTACATTTTTAATTATTCACATGTATTCGTTCATACGTTAGTCAATACAGATTGAATATGATTGTTATAACTTATGATAATTATAGCATATTGATCCAATATTGCTATAAATGTACTGCAGGTATTCTTTGACAGAGTTATTTTATTGGCAGAACTGAATAATTAAAAATTGATAGTAATTAAAATGATATAGGTAGTCGATTCAAGAGAAATAAGCGAACTTTCCTAAAAGCTGTATCTCTGTAGTTTTCCGAATTTTATTGAAGAAGTTTTCTCGTTATAGTCAGTTTTATATTAGTTTTATTCTCTCAAAGATCTAACCATCAAGCATAATATGAACATATTATTAAACCGTTTAGCTGTAAAAAGGTTTGTATCATATACAGTTTTAATTACCTTTTTTTTTTTTTTTTTTCGTTAGTATCGAGAACCGGAGGAGGAACCATGGTGCCAATACTTCTCCTCCGGCCCCCATCGTTTATTGATAAAAATAACCAATTACACATTTAGTAGCTGCGACGGGCCAGTCTCCCGTTCGCTAGCTATTACAATGGATGTTGTACAATAGTAAAGAACTTGTCTTCGGCTACATTTTTTTGAAACTTAACTATAAGTATGCGTAATTTTAATTAGTTCGGTGAATTCGGAGGTCTTTCTGTGGCCTGACGACGCCTTTCCTCATCCTCCTTCGTGGTAAGGATGTTTTCCACCATACGGTAAAAAAGTTTAAAAACTTCCTCGGCTTCTATGAGAACCGCTTGCCTATCGATTGGGTCCAGCGGCAGAGTCTCGAACACTGGACCGCAGATTATGTCGGGCACGTCGATGGTGTTCGGACGACGACCTAGCCGGGAGGTTAGAGCTTCCCGAAATCCTTCCCAGTAGACGCACTGGAATAATGTGTGTTCGGCGGTGTCCGAGTCGTCTGCACACTGCCAGCAACGTGGACTGGTGGCCCTGCCCATACGATGGAGGTACCACTGGAAACAACCATGGCCCGTGAGTGCCTGTGTCATGTGGAACGTCAGAGGCACCCACGGGACGGTCCTCCCCAGCCATCTCCCCAAGTCAGGGATGACGCAGCGCGTCCATGCGGCTTTTGAGGTTGCTTGCCATCTAGCCTGCCAGGCACCGATCGTAGCGTTTCTCGCTTCGCTTTTTGCGGTTGCTTTGGAAGGTCGTTGTTCGCCGGGTTCCAAAACGTCGCGTAGTCGGGACCTGATACTGCGTCTTTCCAATCCGAGCAGATCGGCGGGCGGCATGCAGGCCAGAACCAGAGCGGCCTGGTCCGACACGGTGCGGTAGGACCGGATCACCCTCATGGCGGCGGTCCTCTGTGGACGGATCAAGATCGCTCTCGTTCTGGCGACGTCTGTGATGGTGGAGATCCAGACAGGAGCGGCGTACAACAACTGACTTTCTACAACGGACGCTAGCAGCCTCCTCTTCCACTGAACCGGTCCACCTATGTTCGGCATAAGCCTGGACAGAGCAGCGGCTGAGCGGGCTGCCTTCGTTGCGACAGTGTTCGTGTGGGCTGCAAAAGTCAGACGCTTGTCCAGAATGACCCCGAGGTACCTGATTTCATTTCGCAGTGGGATCAGGTGGCCGTTGATCGTCAGTCGAGGTGGGACAAACGCCCGTCTCCGAGACAGGATCACCGCTTCACTCTTCTGATGAGCCAACTCCAGGCCCCTGCTACGCATCCAGTCGTCAATGGCCATGAGTGTGGGATTGATTGCGTCTTCGAGTTGCTGCCCGGTCACGGCCATTCCCACGACCGCGAGATCGTCCGCGAAGCCGACGAGCTGCACCCCGGGTGGCGTGTCCATCGTCAGGAGGGAATCATAGGCGACGTTCCACAAGGCTGGGCCAAGAACGGAGCCCTGCGGCACTCCGCAGGTCACCGGCCTCTCCGCCATCTCTTCACCAGTCAGCAGCGTTCTATCAGTCAGCCAAGACCGGAGCATCTCCACCAGGTACTCCGGGGTGTTGATGTGCCTCAAAGCTGCATCGATTACAGGCCACCTCAAAGAATTGAAGGCATTCCTGACGTCCAGAGTCACCAAAACACAGATACTTTTCTTTCTCGGGGTGGTGGCTGCCTGTGCGGCGATGCCGAGTACCTTGCCAATTGCACACTCCGTGCTGAATCCTTTCCTGAAGCCAAACTGGTTAGGGGCTCTTCTCCGTCCCCCGTGCTCGTCCAGATGATCCTCGAGTCTTTGGAGAAGGAGCCTCTCGAGCAACTTGCCTGGGGTGTCTAACATGCAGATCGGCCTATAGCTCGACGGGGCGTCCGGAGGTTTGTCTGGGCCCTTACGGAGCAGCACCAGCCGTGCCCTCTTCCAACATGTTGGAAACGTCAGCGCGTCGAGGCAGTCATTGAAAACGCTAAGGACTGCGCTGGGCTGGGCGGACACGGTAGCCCTGAGGATCTCATTGGGAATTCCCGAAGGTCCAGCTGACTTGCCCGATGCGAGTCTGTTGACTGCTCTGCTGAGTTCTTCTGGCTTGAATTCCGGAATGATTCTGGTAAACTCTATCGTGTTCAGCACCGGGTCAAACGCCTGAAAGATGTTGTGCACCGCTGCGGAAGGAGCCAAGCTCCAATCCGTGACTGGGGCTGCCGGGAACAGGAAATCGGCGATGACAGCCTCTCTGCCCCTGGAGTCCGCGGCTGGGTTGCGGGAGCCTAGTTTCTTCATTACGAGTTTATATGGTCTACCCCAGGGGTCGGAGTCGATCTGAGCGCAGAGGTCAGCCCAGGATTTGCTCTTCGCCTCTCGGATGGCTATTCGAAGCTTTCTTTTTGCAGCGATGTAGAAGTACCTCGCTTCCTGGACGCCAGGCTGGTTTACGTGTCTGAGGCAGGCTTGGTAGCGCCTGCGGAGGGCCAGGGATTGCCGCCGCAGCTCAGCGATCTCCTCCGACCACCAGTACACTTGTCGCCTGCCCTGGGGACCCGTTTTTTTTCTGGGCATTGATGCCTCACAGGTGCCGAACAGGAAAGTGTCAAGCGAATTCGCCGAGGACAGGGCTTTCTCAACGCATATGGGTCCGACTGTGGCTCCTAGGCGCGTGGTGCTGAGGTGACCGCGCAAGGCGTCAACGTTCAACTTCTTCACGGACCAGCCAGGGTGGGCATGGGCGGGGAGTTCGGCTTGAACTTGGGCCTGGGCCTGATTCGCCGTGCTGAAGCAGACGTAATTGTGGTCACTCAGGGTTTCCGTTTCAGGTACATGCCATCCCGTAACGTTGACACCTCGGTAAAATGTGACGTCTATTATTGAGGTGGCTGCCCCTCTCACGAAGGTGGGCGTGGTACCCGAGTTGGCCAGGATCAGTCCTAGGCTGGTGGCGAGATCGGACAACGGACCGCCTCTAGGGTTGTTAGTCCTCGAGCCCCATTCGATGTTCCAGGCATTGAAATCACCAGCCAGGATAATCGAGGCATTTCCCCTAGCGCGGATCGCCGCTTCGAGGTCGTCGAGGAAGAGTCCGTAGTCCAGCAGTGTGGCCCCAGGTCTGAAGTAGCAGCTAAAAACGGTCAGCTCACGGAAAGAGAGCCAAGCAAACCCGTTGCCGGAGCCCCGGCCATCGTGGCTGAGCGCTGTGTGACACGATGTTCCCACGGCAGCTTTGCGGTCGGCGCTGAAGCACCATCGATCTTCGTGCCCGTGATTGGTAGCTGGTTCAGACACAATGAGGATGTCCGCCCCGATCTCGTCCGCCGTCTGTGCCATGAGCTGCTCCGCTGACCAATTTGCGTTGAGATTAATTTGCAGGAAACTAATCATCTGACGTCTTTGCTCCACCCGACTGTTTCCTGGCAGCGCATGCGCCCGAGCCCGGCTTATGCGTGACCTTCTGCAGTCCGGCGTTTTCACACGCTATGCAACGGTCGTCCGCCTCGGTACAGTTCTTCATGGAGTGGCCTATCACGCCGCATTTCCAGCAGGCGCCAGTCCTGTCTTCTGCTGTGCAGGTCCTGGCGTTGTGTCCGAAGGCCTGGCACCTGAAGCACCTCTCTGGTGGCTGCGTCCTGGGTCGGACCCGGCACATGGTCCACCCGATCGGAACTCTGGATATTTGGGTGGCAACGTGTTTAGGCATTTTTGCCGTGGCAATCTGTTGTCCAGATCGTGTGCCCCATATCCTGACATCACTGACTACGTCCCGGTCGATCTTGACGGTTGGGTCGCCTTGACCAGGAATGGCGTTACGGAGAGCCTCCAAAACTTCTGTTGCGGTGGCGGCTGCGTCGATGTCCAGCACCTCGACCTCCACTTGTACGCCGAGCTGAAGAACTTTACCCACGGTGTCTCCTAGCTTTAGCGACATGGCTGAGACTATGTGTTTGGCTGCTGTGACTGAGTTTCCTCCTTTGGGAAGCTCCAGAAGAAGACATCCATCCCGCGTCTGTCTCATGGTGACGCTGGTGCCGATCTCTGCTCTGGTCAGGCCACAATTGCGTACCGCCAATACTGTGTCTCTGTAACTCTTCCCGTCGGCATTTTTAATGAGTATCGCTGGTGTTTTTTTGGAAAAACCTGAAGGCTGCGAGCGGGAGCCGGCGGTGGGCTGACGCGCTGCCGTCGTCAGATTTTTCCCGGTGCGTCGGCTGACGACTTGGGACCAGTCTTCCGTGTCAGTTTCCATCGCGACGTCCGTCTGTACTTCCTGCGGGAGCTGGCCGCTTGGCAACTTTGGTTTCCGTGTTCTTCTACGAGCAGTTACCGCCTTCGACTCTATGACCACGTGACTATCCCAATAACCTGGGGTCAGAATCATGTCCGTGGAGGCATCAGCAGTGGAGACTTTCTTGTTGCTGGTATGTTCTCTGTGAAGTGGTCCGAACTCTGGTAGGTTCAGCACATTCCCCTTCTTTGAGAGAAGGGAATCTACCGTTTGGTGCGCCTCATCAGTTTGAACTAGCAGGCTATGTAAGTATCCCTTCAAGGAAACGTCCGCTGTTTTTTCGATGATTTTCTTGGTATCGGAGGCGGCTGCTTTAAGAATGGACCTCGTTTTGTTCAGTTTTTCTCTGAGTCTCACGCACCAGACGCTCCCGTTGACCTGAGGTGGTTCCAAGGTGGCTTGGGAGGTCTCTGTGGTCTTCATCTTTTTTTTCTCAGGCTCGAACGGGGCGCCAGAGCTCCAACTGAGGGCGTCTGCACCAGTCATTGCCGCCACGACCCGGTTAGTGAGGTCCATTTCACCGTCCGAGCTGGTGTAAGACATTGTGCTACCAAGGGCCCGAGCCCCGGGTCGCTGGTGCAATGTGTTGTCTTCGGCTGCCTGTTTGTTGGTCCGACTTGTCTTGTTCACTGTCCCGGCTGAACTGTTGTCTTGGTGGTCGCACACGAGGTCTAGTAGCCAACGGCTAGGTATCTGCGCATGTGCACGCGGAGTGCCTCGTGGTTGGTCACTGGGCGTGGTTTGGTGCGCCTGCGCGCACGGGAACGGACGTGGTTGGCCGCTGGGCGTGGTTACGCCTGCGTGCGTGTGGCTGCTGCTTTTGGACGCTGGGCGTGGTTTAGAACACACCTCGCGCACGGATTTGACGATGCCTTGGATAGTGACTTCCTCTGGAGAGCTACCGACCACTAGGTACGTCTGCTCTGAAGAGCTGCCACGACTCGACTTAGTTTTAATTACCTACCATAACGCACAACTGGAGTAAAAATATTTAAATAAACAATTATACTTTTGAATGTGTATGTATAAATGTTTGTTTAATTATAAAATATACATTCATATAATATAGTGTTTTACGAGCCACGGCGTAAGTTAAAAAACTAAAACGTTGCATGCATTTAATTAGACGTGATAACTTTCATATGTCGAAAACAACACATAAAAGTATGATAATTATATATCATAATATTAAGTTTTAATTTATATTATTATTACTATACGTTTCTTATGTATGGCATATTATTACCAAGTTACAAGCGATAATATTATGTTGAAAATAAAACCAAAAACGAACACATTAAACTCTTCTCCACCAAACACATTTAGTTGAAACACCGTCACTGCTACCGACTGCATTACAAAGGTTATTGTAGTCACACATAGGCACATAGCACAGTGAAAACGATGATTAGGCATCATATAAAGGAGCCGTTTGAACTTTAAGAGGAAAATCATATTATAGATGTGGTTATATAATCAACTGAAAAAGCAACTTGAAATAAATAGATTTTATTCTTTTCGTTATTTTTGATTACAGTAATGTTCAAAGCCGCTTTTAAACTGAACTCCCACTCCAATATAACTGCCACCTCCACCACCACTATGATACACTATTTCGGAACGCCTATCGCAATAAACACACTTGCGTACAAAACAACTTTGTATCCATATGTGTGTAGGAAGCATTAATACAAATATTCTAATGTATTGTGTTGAACTCAATATGTCAATTAAAAGCACTGTGCTTAATGTGAAAACATTTTTGAAAAATAATAATAATAATATTGATATATCATTAACAAATTCATTAAAAATTATACACAACAAAAACAGTCGTACATTTTTTAATATTTTTTTTTTTTTTTTAAACATAAAATGTATAATTTATTTAGGTTCATGCATTACTCAAGAGAGACGAAATAAATCAATCATGTTTTTTACACTATACAAAAATAATATTTTAATAATAATACGTAGCAAACCCCGTGATTAGATGCGCGGTAACTGTTGTGCAAAATCCGTTTCCCATTTTTTTATATTATATAAGTGTATAAATTACAGTGAAAACTCTTTATAACGAAACTCGTTACAACGAAAAACTCTATATTACGTAAATAACATTAAGTTAACTTATAATGATTGGTTTGATTTAAAACCTATAAATTACTCTTTATTACGAAAACTCTCAATAACGAAAGAAATCACATGGTCCTTTCAGATTCGTTATAGAGATTTTTCACTGTATATATTTACGACATAGCTGATATAGGGGTACGTGAGGGAGGTGTGGCTGCAAAGCGGCTCACCGTAACTCAACTACCACAACACGATAATTACGATAAATTACAATTTTTTATATTATCATTTAATAATTTAATAAAAATAACACGTTTATGCCCATTGCCCGATATAACTCGCTATAACCGTCACAATAATTATATTATTCACCTCTGCTAAATTATTTTTTTTCGCCACACTGGATTTTATTAATAAGTACTTGGCCGTTATTATCCAACTCCACAATGGCTTATACGGACAATAATAACAATAATAATAATAATAATTAGTATGAACTGATAGACTCAAGAACTCGAATCATCGCATCTCTGCCGTCGTGGTTAGGTTAGGCCTCTCGATTCGGCCGAGTATACGGGGTTCGATCCGACGATGACGACGACAATATTATTATTATTCCTCGTCGTAAAACGGTACCAGCATGGCGACGGCGGCGGAGCCGGATTAAGCCGAGTGCATTTACGTTTAATTGGATCCGTCGTCTTTGTCTATAAAATTATCTCGCTGGTTTTATTTTCTTCGGATAAAATGTGTTCTTCGCTGCAGCAGCATTAAGTACATACAAACGAATCAATTCATATATACGTATATATACACGGGATAATAAACGCGAATAAGGCTCGTCCTATTGTCCTAAGTCGCCAGAGATGGTCGCACCGCGCGTACATTTATTATATGCTTACGCTTACGTAGCTGCAGCTCTCCACTAGTAGGTTTTACCGGGCTGATTGACGTATTTTATGTTATTATATTCGCAGCGCTCGCCTATCTTTCGACTCCGATGATAAAATAGATTTCATACTGACCCGAATCAATTTAATCGTGAAGCTGATGAGATTTTTGAGCCAGCTCACTTCGATCAAAATGCGTGATCACAAAATATCTTCCAATCTATAGGATTTCAGACAGTCTGACATGCGTCGTATATCCAGGGCCGGCGTGAATAATTTTTTGCTACTTTCAAAATCTTATGACTGGAACGCAATGTTATTCAAATCAAGTGAATTTTCGGACAAAACATCAGATATTCTTATTTGCTATACCTTTTCCTGTTTTATCGACAATTTCACCAATAGCAATTAAACGGTCACAAACTTCAGCTTTCGAGTTGACATAACGTACACAGATGCTTAATTTATTGATCTTTATGTGATAAATCAGGCGTAGTATCAGCCATGATTGAATACATTCCAGCTTCTTTGACTTCTTCTATTATAATATTTTTTGTTTCTATGCCTAATAAATTTATAAATTCATTCTGAGAATCATGACTTAAATAATATGTTGAATGGTATCGTTGAAAAGAAGAGTCATTTAGCCATGTTTTCGTAGTTGGATTGTGGCGTGAGACGAGCAAAACAATCTGATAAAAATTTCCATTTTTTCGTCATCATCGCCACTAAAAGCTAATCCTTGTCTAGCTAATGTGCGGGATACGTCAAATAAAAGTCTTATAACAGCCTTATGATACTATTTTTGCTTTGAAAAATGTATAGCGTTTTCTCGGTGTTTTTTATCTAACAAATTATCCATAAGGTTAGAATGCAAAATAAAATTACTGTAGTCGCTTAATGCAGCTTTATGAGCATTCGAAGTAAAATGTTGTTCAAGTTTTCCCGGCTTCGCTATTGCAACATATTAATACCATATTAATACGAAATATGAATATTGGGTATACATGTTGCCATGTTGGTGTACGTGCGATAAACTTCTCAGAACAATAATTCATATCTACACGCCGATATCAAACATAATACTATTTGACGAACAAAAAGTAAACCCGTGAGCCGCTGTGCCGCACAATATTATGTATATAATATATATAGGTAATAGGTACACAATTTACAAGACAACTTGTTTTTAGACTTTTCATTTACAAAAAACTATTTATTTTTTTTCGACGACCTCTATTTAAATCTTAATTTTGCTGACTCGGTACAATTAAATTTGCTGAGTGGAGGGGGGGACATCATCCCACGCCCCCTTTACGCCGGTCCTGGGTATATCTGAGTAGACACTAGACAGTGACATACATATAGGAGAGGCCCGCTTTTATACAGTGAAATTATTACAAGTCCAACTCTAACATAAACATATAGATTTGAGTGTATACATTATACACGTTATATTACGTATAACTATACTCTGTGGCCTATCATACGCACTTTTGATGTCATACCTTAGGTTTTTGTTTTTTCTATTAAGATAAAATTGCACAATATTTATTTTTATTGTATATATTATTATGATTTATTAAAAACATTTGACTCCCAAAAACAAAATTCTAAATATGGCTATATTAGTGCTATGCTTGACCAGTAGTAAATTGATCCATATATAGTGAAAATAATATTCAATATATTCCACTGGGAGTAGATATCTGGTATATATAACCTAACCAGCCGGATAGAGGTATATACTAGGAGTACTCGCGTACAATATAATATTATGATATCATGTAAACTTGTACCTGTATTACAGTCCATAGAGACATTAAAGTTAATCCTGAAGATGTATTAGATGATATTGCTAAAAGACCAAGGAAATTGGATCTAGTTTTGTAAAATTATTCAAGCTACCTAAATATCATAAATACCTAAATTTTTAAATTGTATAATATAGTTATAAAATATATAATTTTATATTAACTTGTATTTTTTAATAAGCTATAGTAAATAAAAAATTTGTTCTGGTGGGGGAGGGGGTTACTGAATGAGGTGTACAGATTTTGATAAAACCTATAATCCCCCCCCCCCCCCAAACCAAATTCCTAATTACGCCACTGACCGCTGTAATGTGTAAATAGATAAATCGCGAGCAATCCAACTACCAAGATAATCTGGAGCCAAGTTAAGTGAGTTACATTTTGGAAGCCATAACTACAACAACAGTATAATAATATGATAATTTATATTTATTATTAATTGCAGATTAAATCGTACAACGTGTATATTTCACATTCAGTACACGTTCCCTAAGATTTTATCACGTGTGTAATATATTTAATTAGGTAGCCAAGATTTTTTATTTGGATGCTACTACAGCTAAATATCATTTATATGCATGCGATATGTAGTGAAAACTCTATGCATAATATTATGATACATGGATCTTACCCAAAATCCAAAATTATCTTATTATATTTGAATATTTTATTTTTATAACTAAAATAATTGATTAAAACAGAAAATTAATTCACTGTATATTCTATATATAATTGTGTACATTATTCGAACGATGTATTGTTATCCCTATTAATTTATGTTTTTTAGCCATCAAGATAACTAAGCGACTAAGCCAACCTAAAGCTCTAAGTATAATAAGTTTTTGGAAAAAACTGACATAATAACTAAAGAGAAAATGGCATGATTTAAAAATGGCAATTACTATTTTCCTTTAATAAAAAAAATAATAATAATGAAACAAACAGTAGTTGAAGGGAGTGTAACAACATGTTATTATTAACCCTAAATGGCAAACGAACACGGTTATTTACTTTTGTGGGAGCAGGTGTCTCGAATCATTTGGTTGCTACGGATACCAACTTTTAGTTTTCCCAACACATAAAATGAATTAATAAATAATATATATATGTTTGTTTTTTTCTTATTTTCAACGAGAAATTTCATAATACAAAAACGTACAGATATTTGCAGAACAAAAAAAATGTCACTGGAAATCACGCAGACATAGTCTCGCCGTCTCTGCGCAACACCTTTTAGCACATGTGTCAACGATATTAAAGCAATAGGCGTCTATTGAAGATGACTATTTTGTGAATTTCACATTGCATATACCTATCGCAGCATATACATATATTTTCTTATACACAAAATGCGTGTGCACACTTACCCGTTCACACGTATAAAGGTTTGCATATATTACGAGGCAAATGTATAATTCCCCAACAACATTTTGTCGTAGGTTGAAAGGAAAAAATTAAACTAGACCATATGTGGTTACGAACCTACGAGTGGAATATATAAAAGTGCAAAATAATACGGAACTATCATCTTCGTTTTGGATAGAAAAATACTCTGATGCAACAAAAAATATATAAGTAGGTTTTTAGCAAATATTATAATACTAAAGTTTAGCACATATTAAAGATTAAAACTGAAAATATAATTTGTATTTTTTTTTTTTTACTTTTAAATTTTTTAAGTAATTTTGTTCCTAGAATTAAAATTTAAACTTCCTTATAAATCGATTTTTATAAAGAGAAGGACGGTTTAAAGATTTAAATTGTGTAGTAAAATATTAACAAACACAATAGTATTATATAATACGCAAACCTTAAGTTTACTAATAATATTAACAAAAAAATAATTTTTACATTATTCAAGATGATAATTTTGGAATAAAGTTGGAACAGCAGTTACAGAACTAAATAACTAAATAAGTATTTATAAATTAGAAAGCTTAGAATAAAGAAAACTAGCTGATATAATTTAATAATAAACTCAGTATAAATATAAAATATAGTATAATATACACTTAACCTCTTAATGTTGAGTAGCTATATTATGTATGTAATCATAATTAAAATTATTTAACGAGATACGTAGTTAGATAATAGATATGTTATAAGAAACACAAATACTATTGAAGCCAATAAAATGAATAAATTACATGGAATAATATAAGAGTAGTATATTACATCGTATCTATCTGTCAGACTGGATAAGTAAAAGTTAAGAGTTCAACTCGTAGCTATAGAAATTGAATACTAATTTTCTACAACTACGGACAATTAGAACAGGGCTAATTGTTTTAAAGTTTACGCCTTCTAGATTTGTTCCAAACTCAATTAGTAGATTTCGGTAGCAAAATAAGGAAGGAAATATACGGATTTTATACCCTATACCCTTTGTTGTAAGCATTTTGTGTTTGTTTATGGCTTTTTATTTTTTTTGTTAATTTATTTATTCTACCGTTGTTAATCGAACAATTAAGATACCTTGGCTCGATAAAAACCTTATCGGTTTTACGTGGCGCTAAGTCACTACCACGGTCGAGCTTAAATTAAATGAAAGTTGGGAATTAATTTTCCGAAGCGAAGCATTCGAATTCCTCCCACGGGAAAGTTATAACGAAGCAATTTGTTCTACTTTCCTTAATTCGGAAAACACAAGTAGAACAACTCGAATTTGTTACACACGCTGTCATAACTTGACAAGAATCCTGAGGCTGTAATTCGATTTCATTTGGAAGCAGACTGAATAACAAAAATTTTCACGATAAAACGTATAGCTCTATAGCTGCTGTAGCTTGCATTATACGCATATATAACTTACACGGTTACACGTCTTATCCTTCAACGGACGTGGCGGAAAAGGTGAATGAAATTGTATATCATTCAACTTACGCGATTTATTTATCATGTTGGATATAAAACGGTACACTGGTGAAAGTAACACAACGTAAATACAAATAGCTAGTTTAGAGTGAAAAACTACATAGTTAATTTGAATACCCGCACTATACTATTATAATATCATACATTTACATCGCATCATATCATTGTGATAACGAGTGAAAACATTGAAAACAAGAGAAAAAAAGACTCCTGAAGTATCAGAATATTGCACGTATGAGTTATAGGAATATACGAATAATAATAAAAAACTAAAAAGTAAAGACACATGGAATACATTTGCCTTTTCTATTTTGTTCTTCACCCCGTTCTTGACTTATGAATTCCATTAAATTTTGTTCGGTTTCACAGGAATTCAAAAGGATAAGATACCCGAGGGTATGTCAAAGACATACCAATGGAAATTAGATACGGTCGACCTGAATTCAACGAAGTTTCGGGGTTTTAAATAAACGGACGCGCCGACAAACTTTTGCAAAAATTCCTACCCGGTGCGAATTTATCCACAAACATGTCGTTCCGACAACGGAAGACACCATAAAGCTTAAAAAGAAATGTTTTTTTTTACCACACAGTAGGTTAGGTTAGGTTAGATATACATATAAATATATATATACATAAATAATATAACTAATAACTACAAAAAAATTTAACGCGTCTGTCGGCAATTCGAACTCAAAATAAATTTTAGACTTACAAAAACTCAATCGGACAATCCAATGTGCCACCCGACGATCAATGTACAAACAGAGATTGTGCAACTTAAATATTTTGAGTACAATTTAGTTTCATTTTAAAAATAAATACTATAGATGTAAGTTCTATATCTTTAAGGTGATAAAGACTGTTTATCAAACTTTCTTTTTTTTGTTTTCAAATTACAATTTTTATATAGTGTACTAAAATTATTAATTTGTTATGTTGATTTAATTGATTTTTATATCAACATAACAAATTAATCATTTTAATACACTATATAAAAATTGTAATAAAGTACAAACCAAAATTTTATGTTGATTATGGATATAAAGTTAAGTTAAGTATAAATTATACAGCTACTAACAAAATTCAAGAAATGTTTGACTCATTCATAATAATTTAATAATAATAATAATAGTGTATTTATTCATTATATTAGCATGGCAGTGAAAAATATTTAGTGATCAAGATTGTGTAGAAAATAGTATTGTAGTATAATGTTATATTGACTAAGAAATGAACAATAACCTGTTTTTTATTTTTTAAATTGGTAATTACTGATAAATATACCGGTAATATATCTTTATGATGATTTATACAAGAAAAATTTCAATAAAATGTTTATCTCTAAGTAAAAATATGTAAATAGACCCAATAATTTTAATAATGGAGTAAAATATATTCCAACAACTTATCACATTTGATTATTTTAACATAATTTCACATTTTATTTACAGAGAGTGTTGATTTAACAATATTATTAATATGAAAAATTGAAATGACACACACATAGCAGAGTTTCTCTACAAAATAATATAAAAGCAAGAAAAACATTTATTACGTTATTTGAATTTGTTTTTATTGTTAATTGTATTATATCTATACATTTTATTTTCAAATATTTAATTTCTAACGTCGAGACAATAAACCTATAAAAGTTATTAGAAAATGTGATTTCTTTTATATATTTTTCATAGACAGTAAATACACTCAGATGATTGGACAGGGCAATTTTATTACGATTCTGTAGAGAATATAATTTTATGTTACATAATATACAAAGAAATAATATGACAGTCAGGATCATGCCAATCTCGTATTATTATATATTAGTTTTTAGACTGAATATTTTTAACGAAAAAAAAATGTAAAATAATTAACTTCAAATGTCTTCTTTGAATTAAGATTTCTATTGAAATAATTCTATAAAAGTATTATAATATAAATCTCGTTTATGTGTTAAATGTTGTCATACAAGATTGCTTATTATATTAAGTCAATCGATTACACCACATTCGTTGTACGATTTAATAACACAATTTGTACCGTACTTAAAATAATGTGTCATAATATGTTATTGTATAAACATAATTAATCGTAGGCAACGTTTCTTGCAGCGTTTTGGGGAAAACGGATCAATTTCCGTATATACAAATATACGATGTTATTTATTAAGTTTTCAGGTAGCTGATACATATGATTTTGTATGTGCGTGTATGTATCATAATAAAGTATATAAAATGAGTATCGTATAGCGTTTCGCGTTCGGCTAATCCAATTCGAATTCAGTGACAAATTTTGACAAATAAACTTTCAGTGTTATTTTATCGAATTAGCATTCCCCTCACTCTCACTAATGGTTTCCGTGTTGGATGGAAAAAAACAACCCCCGAAGGCATAATAACGATTTAATAACGGGAATTTCTCTCGCAGACACATCTGAATGTCCTGCAGAGCTCATTTTTCATAAAACGCGTATGTATGGAGATGTATATGTATATATACATAAAAAAGGAAAACAGCAACAAGGAAAAACACGATCCCATAAACACGGTCCAAAAGTGTTGAATTCATTTTTCAACGTTATTGACGCCTGGCGCCAGTGAACCCGTAATGTGATAAAAACCCTCCGGACGACTGCAGCATGGAACGTACAAATTGTATAAACATTTCCCCGCACCACTTCTCGGTCTATTGTCAATGAAAAGCTGGGGAAAGGACATACGAACGCCGTCGGGAAAGAAGGGTGGTGGATTGGAAGAAAATAGTGAAAAAATAAATAAATATAAAGCTTAGGAGCCATAACTCAACAAGGCCGATTTTTATTGAGGAATGTTACAAAAAGCACATTTGGTGTATGCGTGTGTATAAAATATATGTATGTATATTATATACATACACATGAGAAAGAGTCTGAGAAAGAAACACAGAGATATGGCAAAACGGCTGGATACTAAACCGATGGACAAACAACAAAATACACGCGAACTATATGTGGGTTTTGTGGATCTCCGTATAACCAGAGGGGTTTTCGCCGTACGCGCACACACAAAATATATAACGACCGAACAGGCTGCAGTAAAAAAAAAAAATGATATTTTATTTCAGTTATAGCAAAACATTATTGTATTGGAATGCGTTCTTTGGAATTGTTGGAGCCGGATCGTATAAACGTAAGTGCAGGCATTCATGTACTGTCTGCGTCGAGTGGACTTTAGGTCAAATAAGTACCCAAAAAGTATTTCTTAATCGAATTATGTTTTATAACAACTATGTAAGTACTCACATAGAAGGCACTTAAGTAAAATCCACAAACATCTGTGAACAAAACGAGAATAAAACTGAATAAAAAGAATTTTATTTCGACTGGTACATTGATTAAAAGAAATAAATTCATTTCGGTTGTCAAAAGTTAAAAACCAACGCGTATTTGAAAAAGAAAACTGAAAAATGTTTAGTAAACATATATTATTATAAAAACTGTTTAAACGAGTCAAGTGAAAGTTTAATTCATCCCGTTCTCCCTACAATAGTTGAAATTCAAAAATAGTACTGACTCTCAGGATCTGGATAAATAAATTATTGTTTGTTTTTTATTATATACAATGAAAATATGTTTAAAAAATTACTTTTTATTTCAATCCAAAATGAAAAATCCAAAGTAACTAACTTAAAATTTGTATACCTACATGATACACAAACCAAGCATGCTTATTCCAATTTTTTATTTAATAATATTAAATGTATTCAAATTATAATTTTTGGAATTATTAAATGTACCTAAAGACTGTTTTATAACTAATACGATTTTTGTATTACTTAAGAGCTTAAAGAGTGTCTTGTGGCAATACAAATTTGTGTTTATCATAAGAGCCTCTTCTGTTTACTGTATAAAGGATAATTTTTTTGAAAATGTTGATGTAAGTAATTCAAAAATGGTTTAGATATCTTTAAAATATAATATACTATTGGAATTAGTAATTATTATACTTGGACCACTTTTACAAATTATTAATTTTGGTTTTAGCAAACTGGTGAATTGTATTTAATCGGCCTTATATAAAAACTACTCATACGAATTTTGATTCTAATTTAGGTACATCAGAATTGTCATAAATGGTATCCATCAAATATTTTTAATTGGAAATGTAGTTCTCATTTGAGAAACAGAAAATTGTATCTCACAGGACATTCCTTAATTAGTAAAAATATCTCAATAATTTGAAAGCATGGTCTTTAATATATTATTATAGAGATTTAAAAGTCCCAAAAATCAGATTTTAAACAACTGTATTGTTAAAGAAAGAATTGTGAAAATGCTTGATAAATCACTCTTTATTTAAAAAAAATAATGATTATAATATAATATTATTATACTATTAAAATTTATAGTATATATATACATTATACTTAACAATTTGAATTAAGGGCTAAGTTTATATGTTTTACATCATGGTTTTTTTTTTAAGATTCTGCACTAATCGATGAATGTATTGATTTTACAACGAAGTATGTTTTTATTATGCTGTAAGGCAATAAGATTTAAGCCACTTAAGAAGTTATATAAAATGCTACAACGTTTGACTTTGAGACTGTTTTTTGGTAGAAAAATTAGTCTATTTAATGTTTGGAGAGAGGAGGTCAAAAGCGGAAAACTATCAGTATATAATAAATGGTAAATAACCTAACAAAAATCAATAAAAAATGAGAATATAGATATTATACAAGTCGTAATATTAGTTTTCTTTTGTAATTCAAAATAGAATTCCAGAAGGAATCATTGAGGATTGAATATTAATTATTAATATACTAATTCATTTCACTAAATAATTTACCAAATTCATTACACATTTTTTAGATAATATCATAATCTAATTTTCAAATATTTTGTATATTTTTCAAGTGTTTATATAAAGCATAGTAATATATTTTTTAATATCTATTATTTTTATTAATCTTGATAAAAACAATATTTTGGTTAACAAGTTTTAAATTATAGCGATTTAAAAATATAAACATAAATACATATTTTATTTACCGGCATCAGAGATTTAAATTAAGACAAAATGCGAAAATGCGTCAAAAACACGTAATAACTATTTCATACAATTGTAAGGCTCAAAATACATTATCTAAAACTTGAAAATGCAGTTTAAGGTTTTAATGATTAATCTTAAAGCCGCCAGTAAACATTAAAGTCCGTAGGCTCCTAGAAAGGTATTTACTTATAAGTTACAATAAATAAATATTTTATGAATAATTATTACATCTATTACAATAATAAATGCGATTATTTTGTCAAAAATTAGTTTAAGTAACACCTAAATTTAACTAAAAATAGTTAAGCATATCGTAGTAATCTATACATTATAAAATATTCTTAGAAATTGTGTCAAACACGCCTTATTTTTTTCGGAATCATTTTTCGTATGCAATGGTTTGTCAATGACGAGTTTTACTCAAAACCTGGTATATAAAAGACTAACAGAAACGGTTGAATAATATAATACGCATACATCATAAGTATATGTATAGCATAATAATACTGCCAAGCGATTGGAAATTACTTAAAGACTATGCTTATAAAGTATTCCAGTTTAAAAATAAAAATAAGTTTATTTTCTAGAAAATAAATCATTGAAAATTTTTTACTCGGCTAAATATGCAAATTTCAACATGCTAACAATGTGCAAAGTATTTCAGGTTAAATTTTAATTGTTTAATAATAAATATTATTTTTTTAAATAAATTAACGGGCTCAAGGATAGGCAATATAGCTACATACATGTATTGGTGTTAAAATTATAAAAACTCTTAAACAAAAATACGATTTTTGGTGAATAATTGAGTCTATAGTTTTATAAAATCAATATAATATAAGTACCTAATCATAAGTAACTTTTTTAGTTTTCAATTTATTGTTATTTACTAAAACCAATTTTTGCCCCAATTTTCTTTAGATGACAAATTTTTCATTCCAAAAAATAGTAATAAAAGAATAGAATACAAAATGAGTAGATAAAAGTAATACGAACAAATAGCAAGAAGTAACATATACCTACCTACCTTACTTAATATTGGTCCAGGAGACTTAATGTTTATCTACCTAAACGGATGTTTTATAAAAAACACTGAAATCTTATATTAGACGTAGTAAAATTATATAATGTTATATAAATATTTTTTGTAGTTGTTTTTACGAATGTGCAACAACTGAAGTGTCTTTATGGTAAATACGAGTTTTTCAAAAAATATATTTTTATTACGTAAAAGAGTAATATTATATTAGAGGTACATCAGTTTAATATTCTATATATTTACATTTTAACTGTTTACACATTTAAAATTTGTTAAAAGGATATTAATTGTTATAGTCGATTGTAATAATAAGCAATGTTTAATGTATATAATGAATTATGATCAACCCGAAAATGCACACACAATATAAATATTATTAAATAATATAAATACATAGTACATATATTCATATTGTACTCGGAATCTGGAATTGCTGAGATACGATTTCGAATGAATAACCACCTGTGAATTTCGAAACAACCGTAAATTTCCCTGCTGCGTCATTCCCTCGCTTTCCTTTCAATTAATGGGAGTTACAACCCGACTACTGTTAACTGTTAACAACTTTTTGCGCATAATTATTATAATAGTAATAATAATATAAGACCGTTAATTAAACACTTTTTAGCTCTTCGCTGCAGTCTATTAAATCATAACAACTCTATAAAGCGACATTTCCGCATCTATCGTACACTCATAATACCTATAGTAATAATAATAATAATAACAACAATGATAATATCGTAAAATCTTTTAATTTACTGGTTTAAGACGATAATTCACTCGTTATTAAGTGTAAACGTGTATTCACAAGGTTTATATTTTTGGTCGACCAATTAATTAATCCAATAGCTTTTAAACAGAATAATATATTCTTTATTAATTCAAATCGTTTAATCTACATATACAACAGGTATTTTATTTTTATCACGGAACGAACAATACTTATTTCACCTACTACACAATTATCCTACCTAATATTTTTTCCGAAGTTCAGTGTTTTTACAACGCTGAAAATAATTTAAGCTTAACTAAAAATACGAACAGTAAAATAATATACATATAGAACTAGTAAGTCAATATTGTCAACGATTTTTAGTTTAATTTAAAAACTCATTCGAACGACTGTATTTTTTCTCAAATTGTTATACGAAAGTTAATTTTTTTAGACAGAGAGATATATTTGACGTATAAAAAAAATGAACATACAGACAAAAATTTGAATAAAAGCTCACGACGATCGACGATGCATCCAAAATGATTAATATCCTACAATTTTGGGGAGGCGAAATCGTTTTGTGGGCGTTGAACGAAGTGGCAGATAACGGAACGCTGTCTCATTTAAACGTTTAGTCCGGAATTAGCGATCTGTGATCGCTTTCAAATTTAATGCTACACATCCGTCAACTGTATCTCGTTCGTCCGGTTTCCTAATTATTATTATTATTATTATTTTTATTTTTTTATTCACTCATTTAAATAAGGGATAACTGACAGATATGATTTATGATACCTAAAATTATTCACAAAACATTTCTCAGCAATTTTCAACAAAAGTGAGAACGAATAAGTGTCAACCGGCATCTTCATCCGGTAAAAGTACTAAAACGCGATTATTATTTGAATGTGTTTCAAATTATTTAGAGTTTAACCGTTTCATAACTACTTAAACATTGAACAATGTATGTTTATTAGTGGATTAAGAAAACTTTTTTTACCAACAACAATAATTTGATTAATTTGAAATATTCTTATAGTATAACGTAAGTACACATATCTCAAAGAATGTCTATCATTTTTGATTAATCACTTTGATCACTTTATCAGCATATTGTTTAAACACCTATATTGTGTTTATATTATTATTATTATTTTAGAACAGTACCTATCTAATTATAAATCTTTATCGGTGACTAGTTCTTTGCAATTTAAAATTTGACCCCTGAATTTTGTTCTACAATTTAATTCATAATCTATTAATCATACTAATGGTTTATTAATGGTAACTATTTAGGGTTCTACTGAGAGAAACAGACGAGGGTAATCTAAAAATATGCAATGCGCATCCCTTACCATTTCAGAATAATTTCAAACTTTAAATCATGGTAAAAAAAAAATTGCATTTATATTGGTATAATATATATGATTAATGTTTCCGAAAAAATAAATAAACCAAATATATCTCAGACTAAGGCTTGTTTAATATTTTACTGATTAATATCCATAGTATTATTTGCATCGTATAAAATAATATCATGAAGCTGTATTTTGATATTAATAATAATTCAAATTTAAGACTATAGAATATTTAAAATAGATTAACCGAGTTATTTTAGCAGCTGGTGATGAGAAATGGGCAAATAAAAAATAAACATATTTATATTTGCAATGAATATAGTTGCATAATGGCCGGTTAATAATGCTAATATCATTGGTGTAATTAACGCGAAATTACTCTTTAACATTTTAAAATTGCACAGTGTAAGGATATTTTGGCTGGTACACACCCTGGACCACACGCGATGTGCCTACCCACCCATACCGAGTGGTGAGACGAGGACGATTAAAACGATGAGCAACAACGTTTTATATCGGATGCATATTAAACGATGTTATTTAACGTAAACAAACTGAATTCAATAGGAACTGATAGAAAACGACCTTTTTCGAAACTATCCACAATGCTTTTATGAAACACGATCACCATTATTTACTCTTCACCGCCAATCATATCCCAGAGTTTTTATCTCTGTCTCCGTCTTTTGTTTTCGTCTGTCTCTGTTTAACACTCCTGCTCCTAACTTTCCATCTATCTATCCGTGGCGCGCACACACATATATGTATACCTTTCTCTCTCTGTCGCGTTTTCTGACCAACGAAATCGCTCAATATTGTTGTACGTCGTATTCACAAGTATACACGCTCATGCGCGTAAATACACACATATTTATATATATCTAACCTACAATAGAGTCCGAGGAAACAAGAAACCGCACCGATAACGGAAGTCGAACTACGATACGGTGTGTGCGCTTTTTCTCTTTTCTTGAGCCCCGGTCGTCGTCATCGGGTTGAAACTATTAGTGCCTTCGTTGTCACCGCCTAGCGAGTAGTATTATCTCCGCCTTGAGTGTATATTAGACGAAAAGCAGTCGCGTGCGTGTCCGCTGCTGCAGTGCCCCCAACGTGGCGTGGTATATCTGTTTGCGAGAAGACACGCAACAAAAACCCTCAACTGGCCCGCTGCCAGATCGCTGGCGCTATGGCGGTGTACGGCAAATACACGTTTAACTAAGTATGTCCGACGACCGTCTACACAACTTAAACCGAAAACCTAGCATTTGGACGTAGCAAATAGATAATATAATGTAGGTACTGAAGACTCGGAACACGGTGGTGGACGTGATAAACACAACTTGATTGTGATATTAATGGTAGGGGCGAATAGGTGGATGTATTGGTGAGGATGAAGAGGGGATCTTTATAATAATATGATAGAAGTATATATAATTCACCGTAGCATCCACGTGAAATAGTCATGATTTCAGAGATAAACTATGTACCAATGTTTTAATTTTTCTCCTATAAGTACCTATAGTAGTATTTCGTGATGTAATTTAATGAAATTCGTCATATTAGAAGATTTGCGAAAAAAAATAAACCCTATTTCAATGGAAAAGATTCACAAGTTAAATGTTATACAGCTTCAAATAATTACATATACATTTTGTATAAACTATAGAGTTATATACATTATTTCTAAACACTTATATTACGTTTGTTAAACTTTTGACTGACAGATGGTTTTCTACGCGCAGTATTAGGTTTCAAACTGTTATTGATCGGTTCAAGTAATGTAATTATTTATCTTGTACAAAAATAACAAAGCAAAACCTTTTTATTTATTAATTTTCTGCTAAAACTTAAGGCTTCATACGAGTCACGAGGATATCATTTTACAGGGAGCTGTGAGAAATATACATACCAGCTGTTGCAAAGCAGTGATATAACGAAAATAGGAAGGTTTGACTAAAAATCAAGCTATTATTTATAATTTCAAAACTTTATTTACCTAATATCGTAAATCATATTAAAAGTTGATACAAATATTATCAAATTTTAATAAATATTTTTTTAAATTATAAATTCAATAGTATTATAGCAGATTACTGATTATTAAAATATTTTGAGCATTGATTTTGGAAAAATGGAAAATTGTTAATTTTAACATCTTGTCTGTGTGTAACTTTATGAAAGGATAAAATATTCAATCAATTTTTAGAAAATTGGAAAAGTTTTTTCTTCTTTTGTATGGTAATAATGAGACTTGTTAGCTATCTACCACTCTGATAGAATATTAGCATGAGAGCAGTGAGAGCACATTCATTAGAATTTGGTAGAATATTGTTAAATTTAAATATAACTATAATAGAGTAAGAACTCGAAATACGAATTAATATAGTTTTTTATATTTAAAAATATTTACATTGAAAAATCTAGTTGGCTTCAGCCTGCAGGAAGGTATTACGCTAGGTTATTACCTTTACACTAATATATTAGTGCTATAGCTCTGTTATATACAGTAGGTGTTATGCACACCTCGTCGTTAAGTAGCAAGTTGGTTACTATAAAATATGTGTTGAATTTGAATAAATCATTGTATTCGAAAAACGATTCTGAGCAGTTTTACAGCCCATATATATATAAGTTAATTTTATGTTCATATTGATACAAAAGTAATTAATTTTACTATTAAGAGTACGTAACAGTGGTATTTGTTGTCTCCGTCTTACCAGTGCATAATATAGCAAATTTACGCACTGCGGGTAAGACGGAGACAACAAATACCACTGTTACGTACTCTTAAGATAAGAGGTTATAAATTATCAGTAGATCTAAATATTTTATAGATGTCATTGCGTAGAGTAAAATTTATAATAATACACACATCTCAAAGCCACGCGATATATTCGAATTTTAACAAAAAAGTAAATTTTTTGTTCGTTATTTTTGTTGAAATCTCCAATTTTTTAACATTTTAACTAGGTTTTAAAAAAAAAATATGCATTTGTATTTTTGGAATTTGGATTTCAGTTTAGTTATTTATTAGAAACCTGGTGTTAATAAATCATTTTATTAATATAAATTATTTTATAACCTTAGAAACATCTAATAAAAATAAAAATTTAGCATTTTGTAAATTTTGAATTTCAGAAAAATGTGTGCATATAAGAATTTCTACAAATTTTGTGAAAATGTTAACTTCAAATGATTATGGAAAATGTAATACTTTTGAATTGCCAAAAAAAAAAATGTTGTGTGGGACCATGTTTTATATTTCAAGCATTTTTACTATGTATACGCCTAAACATTTTTTTAACATCACATAAAAAAACCATCAGACTTTAAATATCTGTAAAATATATGTAGCTTAAAACAAATTTATTCAGTTATTTGTTTTCAATTTACTACAAAATAAAATAGATTTTTCCTTCCAATTATTAAGAAAGTACTGGAAATTTTCAATTAGAATTACTATAATTATATTAGATTTGCTTACCTATATCATAAAAATGTTTGGAGTTGAACATTATTCTTTTACAACAAAAAGTGTATTTGTAAATATTGTAGAATCAATACATTTATCACTCCACCCAGAATCTGAAATCATAATATAGTTGGAAGTATTATAGTTTGATGGACTTGATTTTTAAATAGGAAAAATAAGTTTTATACTAAAAAAAATAAACTTAAACACGCAGGTTATCAAATACATTAATAATATTTACACAGGGAGTTATGTACACTAAGTAATAATAATATTATAATATATTATAGAATATGGTACTATACAGATCCAATAAAATGCGCGTCTTGCGTCGCTAAGGTGTAATATTATTATAATAATAATGACGTTATTATACTATAATTATCATAATAATATAGTTATTACGCGGTTTAAAGTATTTCAAATCGTAGTAACGAAACCATAAAAAGCAGGAGGCTGTTCTGCAGTTGAATTCTCGCATAAAACCAGGTTATCATATAGTATTATTGCGCTGTTATAACGCGGCGGCCAAGACAATGCGTGTGACACTTGCAGTCGACTAACGCGCGACTTCTATAATATACGCACACATCTGCAGCTGTATTGTTAATAAAAGCGAACCCTCGCTCGCCGTAAAGTTTCGAAACTTACCGAAACACTCGATAACGTCGACGGCGTTGAAAAATAACAATGGTTATTATACGCCGTGGTGATATTAATAAATCACAATGATTTTTTTGATTTTTTTTTTTTTGTATAAAAACGCATAACCTCTACTTCACTTTAATGATTCGAATTAATGCATTTTCGAGTGTATAAAATATAATAATAACGCGTACACGGGTTATATATTATTATGGTGTAGTATGTCGGTTTTATATACATATATAATATGTATACGACTTCAAAAAGGGCAGTTATTCCATTGTCCAAAACACGCGTTTAAATTGTTATCAATCGGGTCCTTATAATATTTTTACCACGCCGCAGCCGCACGTTCGGGTCCAGCTTATATTATTGAACTGCAATAGCATTATGGGTACGAATGGTATTATCAATTGTTTTCGGATTAACTACAAATAAATTCAGTACCCGTGCATTCATATATACGTATAATATATCCTAAAACATTATAATGACTACTCTCATTCGCACTGTTTTTTTTTTTGTACAACCCTAACAAATAAAAAAACATAGTACGCACAGTAATTAACCAGATATCTATATTTGGTAACTAACCTATACGCATTTAGGCACGCGAGTCTCTTGCAAAAGACCTGTATTTATTCGTAACTCGTTCCGGCTATTAATGTATAAATAAATAAAAAAGCAAACAACTACAGACAGTATATTATAATACATATTATATATTATTTAAGTGACGGCGGCAGGGGCGGATTGTACAAAACGATCGTTTTGTTGTTCGCGCTCTATAAATTCCCTGCACACTGACAAAACACAAACTACTCACACACAAATACATGTATACTAGTATACCTACACTATACGTAACACACATATAAATATTATAAAGTACATATACATATTATATATATATATGTGTGTGTGTAACGTGTGTGTGTATACGCATTACGCTCTCTCATACTTAGACCCTCTATATTTATTTTTTGTGTATATAGTGGAATCGTCTAGCGTGATTTAGGGTAATTGCACACAGTCTGTCGGTGTGCAGCGAGTTGGTGCGCGCGGCGTGAAGGTAAAAAAGAAATCGAAAAACGTTTGTTTTGGACGATTAATAGGCTCTAAAACTTTTATTCCCAGACGGCCGTAAACCATTGTCAAATATTTGTCGTGCCCATAATAGTTGTACGTCCTATATACTCGCATATACATATATGCGTGCACTGTATATATATATATTATATAAGTACCTATACACTATTTTTGCGTCTACGTCGTTCAATATACGTTAACTATATATATATATCTGTGTGTGTGTGTAATAATAATATGCTCTTGTGTTTTTGTTGTGCTCGCGTATACAACACAGTACGCCACCGCCGCCCACAAAAGCCAGGTGCGCGCGTGTCACGCCAAATGCCACTGCCACTGCAGCGGGCTGCACACCCCTTGCAAACAACACACGACTGAGAAAAAACACGTGCTCGTTTAGCAGCATGTCTCGTTTAAGTCGATGACGGAGAGAGAGTGAGAGAGAGGAATAACGAACCCCCCCGACGAACGTATAATATATTGTATTTATGTGTATGTACAAATATAATATATATAGGTGGCACTACACGCGCATAAAGTGTTTAATACCCGCGTGTTTATTATTAATGTTGGTAAGAGTAGAGACATTGTCGGTTTGCAGGATGAGCCGCGAGAGATTTGATCTTCAATCAAAGTCGTCGTTTGTTCTAAATTTGGAAACAACGAAAAATGTGCACCGTGAACAGAGAACGCTATTCAACGTGACGCTTGGGCAAAGGTGTATCTATACCTATTATTATTATTTTGCGATCGCGTAGAAAAGGGGTCGCCTCCGGTGCACGAGCACTCTGACACCGCTGACGCCGTGAGAGATCCGAACCCATATACTATATAGTATTATATATACACACACGACCCGCAGATTGTCATCTTATTCGGAAATGCCACTCTCATCCGTCACCCACCACACCCATATGTAAAATATAATATATTATAATACAATATGTCATACCAGGACGTTGCAAATCAGACCATGCAAACATGTTTCTACACAATCATATTAGTATTGGTATTAAATATTATAATCCCCTCCTATAATTGGAATTAATTTTGATTTCGTTAATTTAGCATTGTAATTTTGGTCTAAATAAGCTACGTTAAAAAATTTGAAAGTTGTAATTACGATAAACCGTGTTAATATTAACTAGTCAAATGGTAATTTTTACGCAAGAACATATACGTCCCCAAGCACCGCACATTAAACTTATTTACTACAAACTTGAAAGTTGTAATATTTTCCAAAAAAAAAAAAAAAACAAACAAACAAATAATTATTATAGATCAATATCTTAACATTTAAACAATTAGTAAATATTTTTACAAACGATTTGATTTATTACAAGAAAATCAAACACAGGTATACATTAATTATATATATAATATATAAATATTTAATGTGAATGGATAAAGATTTATAAAAACAACTCATAATATTATATCCAACACTTTAAAGTTTAACCGTACTAGCGAATTATAATTATTTATAGGTGAGTTTTATTATTTTTTATGTAGTCTTTGTGCATTCGATATGGTTTTACACGCAAATGGTAATTGTTTTTGACTGTGTACCGCGATGGTTTTATATTTTTCCCCGACTAGGTACGAAAAATCGCCATAACGTCAATATAAGCATGTCAAACTTATAAGATTCAGATTTTATTAACTCATACCCATACGTGTATGATGTAATTATATACAGAAAGTACATATATATTTTCTATAAAACATAAATACAAATAATACAACAATCCTCGTAACACGACGATCATGACGTATTAACATAACATAATATAAACTACATATTTACATAGGTTTGAGTACCAGTGTATGTAATTAAATATAATATTTTACTCTTATAAGGTGGGTTACCACGACACACATCTACGACGTGTACGGGCATAGAAACGCTTTGCTGTGATTGGTTGGTATCCATGGTAAGCTTTTTTACCAGTATACGTTCTTACCACGCAACAAACCACGTTGCCAGGGTGTTGGATCTAGTTCAACAATTTCCTAAACACTGTTGTAAAAAATCGATCTCGATATCACAAAACATGTACCTATACAAAATGATATCGGTTATTATAATAAACAGTTTTATAACTATTTAATCCCCCTCAACCCGTACTACCAATGTTAACAAATATGAAACGTCCGTTCAAGACATTTAGTTTTATAATCGGTGGTACTGTTCATATTAATACATTGGTTTGAATTCAAACCACCAATTTGATTATTTTAAATAATATATTCATATCGAAACAAGAGAACATCGTAAAATAAATTTGGTTATTAAACGGCAATCTCTAATAATGGTAAAATATATATTAAATTACTATTTAACTAATTTACAATTATTTTTTCTAATGGATTATAATACTTAAACGACAATTTATATATACTGATATTATACAATGCTATTCACTATTCAACGTTGGAAATGCGGCGATCATAAAAATTAGTTTCTAATTAATAATTCACTTCATTAAACTTTAAAGTTTCTGCCAAAAGTAATATGACGCCATTGTTTGTAGTCTTGCTGATATATCTTATAGTTTTAAAACTCCTGAAAAATATTATTTTAAGAAATGGTCTAAAGTGGAATATTGCCAAATTATTAGTATTTTATTTTTTAGGGAATATATACAACCGTATTTCTCTTTCACAACCATATGCTGTTGAATAGTCTTTTCAATATTCACTGAACATTTAAAATGTTTTTTATTATTATTGCCATTATTTGAATGACTTTGTATCTACTTCCCGTTACGATCATGGCAGCAGACAATTAAAACTCACACGCTATTGTATTCCGAAACTATATTGATGAAAACAATTCCAATATCATAAAAATATTTTATCATTCTGCAAAGTAGCGTTTTACGATTTAAATTTCAAATATTGTGCTGAAATATTTATAATTGTCTATTTACGTATTTCTGCGATATTTTTTTTCTTAGTTTTAATCGTATTTGTATAAATCTCAGTACTGATTATTTAAATAACAAAAATATACATATACAAGGTGTAATAGATAGAACTGACTTGGAATAACTTTTGTTCATGTATAATAAATTTTTTTTTGTTTTTATTTCTTAGTACTAACTGAAAATAAAAAAAATTTGAATAAATTTAAAATAGCCTATTTCTGAATCTGATTATAAGGACAATTTTGATGGTAAAAAGATTTATCTAAGTCAAGAAGTTTATTTTTTAGAATTTTTTTAAAATTCAATATTTTTTTGATTAAATGAATTTGAAATGCAATAACTTTTATAAAAATATGATTTTTGAGAATTTGCTGACATGAGTATATTTCTTAAATTATTAATTTATCATATAGCACTAATAATTTTTGTCATACGATGAATTAGCAAAGTAATTGCTTTCAAGGTAGCTTCAATAACTCAATAGCCTAGATTATTATTTTAAAAAATAAAAATATTATAAATTATAATTGATGCTATGAATTAAAATATATATATTTCCAAGGTCAAGTTATAATTATCTATATATTTGAGAAATAAAATGGTTTTATTGCTGTTTTTTTTAAATTAGTCTCCAGAGCTTCTAAGAGGTTAGTTGGAGTTCCTAAACTAATATTTTACTAATAAAAATAGATAATTATTGATGAACATTGTATTGTAAATCAGAAGAAATACGAAAAATATCGAAAAAGGTAGTTACATTTCTAGATAAAATTACATTCTATAATAAGCCTTGAGCTAACAACTACCCCTATTATTTATCTGTTCTAAAAAAAAAAAATGAATTTAAAAAAAAACAGGTCTTCTAAATCGACTAGTTATTATTGAGTAAAATCATTATACATATATTTTCCTCACAGCTGCAAGGTTGAGTATTTCTCGAGATTTTTTCATAGGGCAGTATGAGAATAATATGATTGATTACAGCTGATACCGTGGACAATAATTGAACCAAATCGACAATAATACCGTAGAATATTATGCGTACGTGACAGAGTTTTGTTTCATGCGCGTTATGAATTCAAAATCAAAAATGGATTCAGTGTTAATTTTATTTTTTTATTAGAAATAAGTGAACTTTTTTTTTTTTTTTTTTTCTTTATTTGTAATACACAATCTGTACACAATCGGCACAATAAGAGTATGAGCTAAGACAATAAAAAACATGAAATTATGAGCTAAGAAGCCACCCACCGATGACACTTATGTTTTTAAATTATTTGTTTTAACTTAATTATTATTATTATTATTATTAAATATGAAATAAGTGAACTATTTAAAAACATTGATAGGTACGTATAATTAGTGTGATTACATATGCGTACACATGCACGTGTGTATAACATGCATAATATATATTTTAAAGTTTGTGATTTATGACACAGATGCTAATACGAATTAATAATACGATATTGTAGAGACATGCTTATTCAGCTTGAGAAATTAATTAAGGTAACTTAAAACTTTCAATAATCAATCAAGCTCGATGGAAATATGGAATGATTTATTCACACGGCGCGATTACAACGGAAGCAAGTTAAAACAATATAATAAGAAAAATCACATCTACAGATGCAAGCTTAATTTTAAATAGTTCTTTTTATTCTCACTAAATACTATAATATTTTTTATCATTTATTATTAAAATACGCGATCTGTTACGATATTATTTTACAATAAGCGTATGTGGTTGAAGTGACATGGCTTGGGTGACAGGAGATAAGAAGCCGCCCCATTGGAGACACTTAAGGAAGTACCTACTATAATACATATAATAGTTTATATGTTATATGTTATTCATATATAACTATCTTTTAGACGTTATGAGCCTTGAACTATTTATTGAAATTAGTATTATTTAAATAATCGTAAACACGTTTAAAAATCATTGCGCTTAAACTTAATATTTTTATTGTCCATTTATATATTAGGTACTAGCTGAACCCGTGCACTCCGTAGCCCGTTAAAAATCCTACCTCTTATATGGTTAATACTGTGTGTTAAATTAATTTCATGTGATGATGCTTGCAGAATATTTTTATACATATAATGATAGATAGTGGTTAAAATATATTATAATCTTACTGGCGATATTCAATTTCGTATATCATTATGTAATTTTCTTCGTTTTATCAATATAATTTTAACAATTTAAATATTGATTTAATTTAAAATAATTATTAAATTGAATAATATTTAGGCATAGGTATCATTTACTAACTTAACCTATCTTCTGCCCATATGTCTAATAAAATTATGTACCAAATGTTGTCGCAATCGGTCCAGTTGTTTAAGAATGTATATAAGACAAACAGATATATACCTATTTATAGCTATCTATCTATATAGCTGTATCTCTATATCTATGATGTCTTTTTGTCCTTTATTTAAATGCTTTATAATATATGCTTAATTTATACGTTTTTCCAATAATCACGCTTGGATAAATATTGCAATTATAATTATATCAAATTTCGCCGCAATCGGTCCATCAATTGGATCATTTGGAATGCATAAAGGATAAATAGACAGGAATCAATTTTTTTAAATTTTATTTCCATATGAATTTCCCATTAAACAAACTAACGCTTGTGATTTATTAATTTATTAATTCGCTCAACAAATCATGGAATAAGTAATTTTGAGCAACATTTGTAAACACCTTTTGAATGAGTTCAGCTTTTGAATGTGTTAATTGATAAAAACTCTTAGGAAAGGTGATGCAGCCAGTCAGCACATATATAGGAAAATTGCCATTACCTATATCAATGAGTTGTTTAAAGAATATATGTCTCTAGATTGATAATTTTGCTACATGACACGCATATTCTTGCTTAAATGTAATATCTCGAGATGTTTCCACAATTGGAGGACTTTAAATATGCATTCAGTTCATAAGCTAGCGTTGAATGTGGAACCACTGGCAATATTTGGCGAAAATCACTTGGTAATAAAATCATTGCGCGCCGCACCAAATTTGTTTTGGTTGTTCCGTAGATTTTTTAAGGTTCTATCTAAAGCCTCTAAAGATTTTTTATGCGCTATCGCACATTCGCCCCACACTATTAGTTTACATTGCTGCAAAATCTTTGCCATTGCCGAATTGTTGGAAATGTTGCAAGTTAGATTGGTACTTTTCGGTTATCGTACCATTCGTACCCCAAGGGTCGTTCTCGTACCCCATTATATTTATCTCAATATTGTCAAGTTTCATTGCCAAACGAATAAATTAATAATTGCCAAAAATATAATTTATTTTGATAAAATAATATAATATGAAATTATATGAATACAAAGAAATTATAATAAAATATGAATACCAATAAAGTATAATAAAACATCAATACAAAAAAGAATTATAATAAAGTATTAATACCAATACAATATGAATACAAAAAAAATTATTGTAAATAAAAAATATTTTTATGATGGAAGCATTGAGATAAATATAATGGGGTACGATGGCGGAATCGGTAGGTATATCCCGACCGCCGCCGCAGTCGGCCGGCCAACCGTTGGCGGTACGATAACCGAAAAGTACCGTTAAATTTTCATTGCTCAGTATTCAATGGCAATTTTAGAGCTGAATGGGGTCTGTTGTTCGACCGTCTTCAAAAAAAGTTGCTGCAATGCCTGACGATTGAAGAAGCAAGATTTAGAGCAATTTCATTTTTTGAACGAATTGTCACCAATATTAAAGTAGGTAATTAAAAAAGTTTTTCCTGTACCACCAGGAGCGTATAAGAAGTATATCCCTCCATTGTCATTAATTAAATAATTAGTATCCTTAAATTTCGGGTTCTTCTGACTAAGTTTGTCCGCCACCTTATAGGAGGCATATTTAATAAGTCACAAACACATAACCCTTTTATAATTGTATAGAAATGTGTGGCTTTAGATGCACATAGATGCACAGTAAAGAGACGATAACATTTTATCACAAACAATTGACTTATTACCATAGACCAAATGCCAAATAAGTGGTTATAATATGCTTGCGTTATTAGCAACTTTTATTTATTTTATATATCATAATCTATATTATATTTAATTATATATAACCATCACTAATAATAGCCGTCACTATACCAACCATTTATAAATAAAGAAAAATTTCCATCCCAAAAATAAGTTTGGCTGCTCTCGAGAGAACGTCTTGTTTGTTTAAATAGTTGCCATTGACTACCAAAAAATATTATTATTATTTAGCTAATTTTTTGCTGGATAGATTGCGACACTGTCATTTCATCACCACCTCGTCATATTCATCTAACCCGGTAACTTTCTTAAATTTTTCTTGCCCAAAACCTTCTCTGTGATGTGCTCTTTAATTTAAAAAAAATTGCAAGACGATCCAATAAGTAGTTTCGGAGTTTATCCCGAACAAAAAAAAGCGATTTCATTTTATATATATATAGAAGTATAGATATAGATATAAAATATTATGTAATAAATTTAAAATAAATCACTCTGTATATTATGAAAAACCCGAACGATACAATAATATTCTTAAAACGTTTCGGTGAAACGCGTCTTGTATCTATTTCAAAAAGCAGTTAATTTCATTGTTTTGTAAACAAACATAAAAAAAAAAATGAAAGAAACTTATATTTTACTCACGATTTCAATTGAAATCCCTTAGATATTTTTTCTTCTGGGCATTTCGCATTTAATGTGTTTTTTCATGTCGAATATATACATAATTCATTTGAAAGTATGCGATTGCATTATTTTACCGCCGATATTGTTAATTTATTCGACGATTCGAGGTTAGGGCGTGAGGGTATTGGTATACCTACCAAACGCATATAACACCCGTGAAATGAAAATATAATATAATCATCAAAAGAAAAACGCGTACAGTAAGTAGGTATATTATATTCGCCCAGAGAAATATTTCCCATGTGGCCTTTATTATAATTTACTATTATATGATAATAATATATAGTTTTTGTATAGTGGCACTTTAAGTACACGATATATTATAATCGTCAGTATAACGTAATAGTGGCGAACGTTTTTAATCATAAACATTTTTTCGATACCACGCAGGTACCACCTATACATCAAAGCACGGAATAACAATAATTATAAAAAGAACGTTACCTATTATAATATACGCATTCTAAAGGCTATACAGTAGAAAATCACGCTCGATGATACATCAAAAGGTGTCATGCACATGAGCGTTACTGCTAGACATGCAGCCATCACTGTTAAAAACGCGCACAGATAACAATGTGTTTTATGCGAGCATATGTCTGGATGAACAAAAAATAAAATATGTACTACAAGTCTACAAGAGTCTTAAATGTGGAAAACCTATTGGAAAAAATACTCGTCGTGTAAAGTGAGTGAAAAAAAATGATATTATTAAATTATTTTTTTTGTTCTTTAAAAGTTTGAACAATAGTAAAACGTAGAAAGGTACCTACAATTTTTCTATGAATTTTTTTCCATCCTCATACAATGCCAGTTTAATATCATGTGCTTTATTATTATAATAATAGATATTATCATATAGTAACATATATATGTACGTGATTGAATAGGTACCTATAGGTACTACGCCATATACCCTCCACCACGTGCTTAATAATAATAATCATAATATGATTATATATTTCACGTATACATAGTATAAGTCAGGGGTGGGCAACTGGCGGCCCGCGAGCCTTTTTTATCTGGCCCGCGCTACATTTTCAAATTGCATTAGGTATACAATTTTAAACTTTATCGTCTATACTCTATACTCTATAATCTATAATTTCTAGTATAGTGTATACTCTATCTTATCGATATAATAATTGTTATCTGGTATTGAACATTGTTAAATGTATAAATGTCACAATATAGTTATAGTAGGTATATACACATGTATTACCTATGTCCTATTTCATTATAAACAAAATAAATGCTATTTAAAATGTATATTTTGAATGACCTTTTTTTTTTGCTTTCTATGCTCTGGCCCGCTATATTTTAAATTTCTAAAAATTGGCTCTATAGTAACTGTGAGATGCCCATCCCTGGTATAAGTGATTTAAAATAAGTGGTGGGGGTTTTATAATATAATATGTTATACTTGTTCGTTCTCTTAACATTTAATATGGCTATTGGCTATTATATCGGTTAGTACGACTAATAGATATTGGTAGAACATAACTTAGTCATTCAAACCAAAAAACGGTAAGTGGGGTGACATTTGTTATAAAATAAGTTACTTGTAGATCTCTAATAAATTTTGTGCACATTTGAACTTTTAAAGCTTACATAAAACAAAAAATGATGTATAGGTATGCGTTTATAATATTTTTCAATTGTTATTGAATCAATACATGAGGAACCTTTTATTACATTTTCAAATCTTTTGACCCAATAAATAAAATTTAATTGACATTTACAGAAAAGAACACGAAAAAATTAAAAATTGAAAATGTCATTAGACAGCTAATAACAAATCGAAATATTTTGAAAATTTATCAAATATAGGAGTTATAAAATAAACATTTAGAAATATTTACAGTAATTCATTTTTGAGTTACAACAAAATTGAAAAAAATCATCAACTGTGATGACACTATAGGAATGAATATCCTACTCAACTAATATAAATCACATTAAAGTATTAAACATTTAACACAACATTGACTTGGACATTCCCTTTCAAATTACACATAAAGTTTGAGGTAGTTTTACCCAGCTTTACAATTGGACACTTGCAAATATACCACAGTTTTCTAATGGCCAAGGAGGCCACATTTGACTACTTATTATATACAATTAATACAAAGACATGGATGAAAGAAAATTTATAAAAACACACATCATTATAAAAATCAATACATTCACTGCTTCTGTCAAAATATAAAATAGAATAAAGTAACTACAAAAATGAATTATTGACATTTTACATACGAGATATGATTAACCATAAAATAATAAAAGCAGTATAAGGCCAAACAATATACTATAGTAATTTTCTATCTAAAATACGTATGATAAACAATAAAATAATAAGGTAAATCAAAATCAAACATAATTCCTATTAAGTGTACGAATTAACAATAATATTATTAGCATACACAATTATAATTATGATTAGGTAAAAAAAAGAAATAGTTAATTTATTAGCAACGTGGTCTAATTAATATATTATTATGAAATTTATTTATTTATTTATTTATTTTTTTTGGTCTTTTCATATTAGATAATATATTTCATAAAAACTATGCAATATTAAAAAAAAAAAAAAAAAACATTTTTAGAGAAAAGTACGATATTTTAGAAATTAGGTATAAGTAATTATTAATTACGTAATAATGTATACTATATAGTTATAAGTTATAACATATTATTAATTTCCTATAAGTCGGGGGATCAATAATGTACAGAAATAAATTAAAAAGATTGAATCTCCCTTCTTCGACCACTGCTTTTATTTACACTCATATGGGCTTACTAATAACATGTATTTAATTAAATTCATTATGTATAAACCATGACTCATGAGTCACAAGTATACTATAGTCAAAATATTATTTAAGTCTAACAGCCATGGCAACTGATGTATAACTTTATAGTTTATACACGATACTAGCTATCACTACTTCCAAACGAATGATTCAATTTCACGTCATAACTTGATGATAAACGGTCATTGGTTACAACGATTTTTTTCACCAAAAATTTCTCCCGAAGAAAAAAAGGATGGTATATAGCTGTGAAACTTTTTAAGAGTAAAGAAATGATTCGAAGTCGGTAATTTATCTACTAGAAATCGTTGAAGGGGATTTTTATGTTTTCTTTAACGGCTGAACCATATATAGTTGAAAACTCATCTTTTGAAATGCCTCTTTCAATCCCGAAGAAGACACATTGACAAATACAAATATGTTTCCCGAATAAAAATAAAACTTATCTTTGTCGGGTATCATATACTATATTATAATTTATTATAATGTATTCATTTTTTGATAAAAATGAGTCGGCAACTCCACTAATTTTTTCCTTAGAAATAGACACAATATTCATTCATTTCAACGAGCATTGACAATTGCGTTTTATATTTTGTTTCGTAGCGGAAATTATACGCTCATATTTCGTAACTCATATAATGTATTATGCATAGTAGTTAGTGAGTCTAGCATAGATATGACAATACGTGACATTTTGAAACATCAGAATTTATTGTACTTATTTGAATTTTAATATTTTAAAACTCTTCATAATATACACTACTGCATTAGACTAATAGAGTATACAATACATACAATAGAAGAGCAAGAGATATAGGTCCGACCCAGGATCATTTAAATTCTTACTTAAAAAATATTTCCATAAATACCATTAAAATTTAGTTCAGGTATAGGTATATGGTTTGAATATTTTTTTCTACAGATTAATTTCTAATCATAAATCACCTTAAACTCAATTTCACTCTATATTTAATTATGAGTACACGGATATTATGAAGAACTTAGGTACTTTTCATTCTCTTAAAATTTGCATTTGTTTTGCAGCGCAATATATTGTTTAGTAAGTTGTTTATTGCTCTTTCCGTGTTTGCCAGACCGCGGATAGAGAAAAAAGACCTAAAGTGACATCTTGTTTTAGACTGGTAATCGACTTTCGGGGTTTCTGCGATTGTACATTGCACGAGTAATATCTATGCTGAATAAGGGATCCGTGATAATATATCGAAACCTGTATACGCATGGAGGGGTTGACGGGAAGCGTTTCTTTTATTTTCTCGACATATGAGACAGACCCTTTTCACAATGCCTCGGCCACGAGTGGGTCATGTCGAGTTCAGGTTTAACTTCGATTTCCCGTCGGCAGATGTTTACAAGATCTACTTTTGTTGACCGAAACGAGCCATTGTAATTTTTCAATGACCTATGCCAATATTGTGCTGCACACCAATATGTCATATACTAATACGAAAGTGCGTTAAGGACGTTATCCTGTACGTATACAGTACATATTATATACCTTTATGACTGCCATGAGTGTTATCATTGACGAACAAGCTACATATTAACTGTGCGTATCAAACAAATTTATTGGTCCGTTAACGATGGGGAAAAATAGTTTGAACAAGGTACATTAGGATTTTTTATAGCGAACTTGAATGTCAGTGTTTATCAAACAAAATAAAATTATTTTATTTTATTTATATTTTGTTTCCAACGGGTAAAAATAGGTATATATTACATTATAAATGTTTACATGCATTTTCTGAAATCTCGCGTAATCCGAAAGGGTTTTTCTAGACATCACCGTCAATACCTAATCAATTATTTTAACGTAATGTACGTGCAGTGACTTCTACAAACATAGCTTTTTTTTATCGTGACACTGTAACGACTAATGATACGTAATAATTGTATAATTAAAACCCAATAATACGAAATCAAAAATAGTTACTTAAACTCATAAATAAATAAACCAAAGAAAAAACGTAATTGATAATACAATAGTCGTGTACTACACACACTGTACAATATGTCGTAATATAATATGCAAATTGCATGCTATATATCAAAGTATATTATGTTAAACATTTCCTATATAATTGAGTTGAATACACCATAGGGCCAGCTCAATATCCCAATTATATAATAATAATAATAATAATACATTTACCAAATTGTATGAATATAATTCGATCCATTTGGATTCTAAAAAACTAACATCGCATTATTCTATTAAATCAATCGCGTTTAACGCACTGCGATGAATGCTCCCGTATTTATATATGTATAGGTATAGGTATAGGTACCTACATAATTTTAATATTAAAATTATTATTGTTTTATCGTTGTTCCCCAAGCGCCACATATAATATAATATGCATGCTACCAGCACGAAACGAATCGGTACGCGAGTGAATAAAAATAATATAGAAATCATAAACAATCAAAATAATAATTTAACTTGTTGAGTGTAACGTTGTATATTTGTATTGACGTATAGTATCGACGCGTTACACACGAGCCGGTTGCTAAAATGATATACATACCAACGCAATGAAAACAAATCAATCCAAGTAAAACATAATACGCCTTATTGTTACCCATGTTCTATATTTATAAGTACCGAAAGAATCTGAATTTTTCACATAAGATTTATAATCATTTCATATTATAATTAAGGTATTTGAAATTTCACACAATAATCAATAGTTACTAGGAGTAACGCACATCGCAAACTAGTTTTCGTCAGGCATATAAAACATATTTTTGAAAAGCATGTATACTGTAGTACGTATATATATACCAAATCTAGGGAAAAACCCCCAAAGCTATACTAAACAACTAAACTGTTGAGTACGACAAAAATAATGATTAATAATACAAAAATACACAATATAACATTTTGATAATGATTATTATATCTTTTTTTGTTTGCTCAAGAATCGCAAAAAAAAATTTTTAGAGACATTATTTTTCGACTAAAATTCATTTTTTATTTACGTATTTTAATATAGCCACATAGGTCCTACTGTCTTTTATAATTTAAAAACGATAATTATTTGCATTGGGAATATTTTTTCGGAGATTTTTTTCCGATTACTATTATACCCACCACTCATTGCTTACGGAAGAGATGCCAAAAAATTAATTTTCTCACTAGTCACTAGGTTTCAAAAATAAGAGCATACCGGGACAGATCACTACCACCACCAATCCTCATTATATAAGCTCGCCTTTTGAGTGCTATTGTCAAAGTTTCGTCCGTGTCAAAAAATGTGAATAAATACAACACCCGGCAGCTATTATAATCATTAAAATTCACTGTGGCCACAAGCTTCTCTCATTAACCAAATTAACTTTTACTGATTACGATGGGTTTTTACATTATTCAGCGGCAAATAATAATGAACTCCGCAAATAGGTATATTATGCATGTAATAATATATTTAACACTATATAGCTGTCTAAACTTCACCGCCAGGGTACCTACACAATTCATTAAACGTACACTCTGTAGTATTATAATATATACAGGTGCAAAGCAGACACCTGGTCGTACACATGAATATGTATTATTCCACACTTCAGTTATGACTTTATGAGCACGAAGCCCACAGATCACGTAATTATTCTACTCACTTCAGATGTTTATTTTTAGGTTACTTCAAATCTGAAATCAACAACCCTTGCCCTAAAATTATCATAAGTTTACCGTCTGACAGAATAACGGGCGCTCGAATCGCAAACATTGTTAATAATAATTATATATTATTATTATCATTTCCCGTTGGTGATGCAACGGATTTATTCTCTTCGATGAATATTGTAAACTCAATCATACGATGCTTCTTTGATATTGAAACGAAATAATATTGACACACAATAACCCCAAGTGTATTTTACAAAGCCATATTATATCTATATGCTTGAGCAATGCCTTTTTTTAAGTTGTGCAATTCCAATCTATTGAGTGGTTCACGATTTGTACCATCAATAAATACAAAAAGGTTTCAAATGCATTGGGTTTCAACAACATATAATATCTGATATCTTTGAATACCCCTATATCACAGCGAAATTCAAGAAAAAAATCTACGGAAACATAATTGATTTTACGTTAAAATAATCATTTTGCAGTTTATACTTAATATGAAATCTAAAGTGCAAGTCACAATCTATTAATTTCAAGAAAATAATACATATTATGTTAAATTGTGTATTTACAAAACATCATGATACTAATTATTTTTTTCAGTTTATGACATTTATTGGCATTTTACTGATAAATACTGCACTTAGAACCTTTCTAAAGTTAAGGTATAATCTATTGTATAAAATACTTTAAGCCTCACACATTTATTTTCACTCTCCGATGTTACAGTTATGTTATAGATTTGAAGTATAATTTACAACAGATATGTTTAACTCCAATAAAAATAAATGTTAAATAGTGTTACGAAGGACATACATGTAAGTTTAGAAATACAGGAACACGTTTTGCTTTTTTCCCCTTTTATTTCTATAATAGTGATAAGAATTATTATCCTTCAATTTTTCTTGGCTGCCAAATTCGGTAAAAAAATCGTCCCAATCAGTTCAGTCGTTCTCAACTTCAGGGCATGCGAATAACCTGCCTTACAAAGTAATAAAATATAATATATAATACAGAGAAAAAAAGAGAGAGAGAGACAAAGAGGGATTGAAATCATATTATGTGTTTGATAAATGTTTTTTGTCTGTTAAATTAAACGACTTGACTAATCGTATCTGGATAATGTCCGAGCGCTAACGAAATGAAGATATATAATATTATTATGCTCTGCGTACAAGTGCAGGATGAATCGTGCGTGTATATATACATATAAATATATACAGACGATTCCAACACCACCACCGTCGTCGTCTGTCTGGACCGACCGTAAGACGCCGTCGTATTTTATAAATGCCTGCGCCAGTGTGTTTCAATTTCAAAATGAAAAATGAATCGCAGTTGCGAGCACAAACTAATAATATCATAATATTCGCACGCAAGAAGAAGTTATTATTATTATATTATGGTTCCACGAAATCGGACAGCATTATTGTATTTCCACAGAATATGCAATACCAAATCCACACGTATCTAATATCTACCACACCGACAATAATAATATCACTTTCCACGGTTAGACCCCGAACCGCATAAAATTAATCTGTTGTGCGAAAATGAATTTACAAACAGACTCCTGGGAATCGTAATAAGCAGTAAATTATAGGAATACAGTTGTAAATAATTTAAGTTTTTCTTCGAATACTCAGAAATAGACGCATATTATCATAATATTATATTATAAATACAATATTATGTATAAATGCATAATGTATATTATTATAAGTCAGTACACCACCACACACTTCATAATATTCGAAGAGGTATTTAATCACATAATCTATAGACCATGTAATATTACACAAATGACGGATGAAAAAAAAAAGCACCAAGAAGTGATGGTGCTTGGGGTGGAATTGCAGATACGAACGGTGGTTAAGTAGTGCGGTGGGACAGTGAGGTTATCGGCGTTCGCCATCGTGACCAAACGGGGCTTAAATACGCCGTCACGCGTTCGTCTAATGACTTCCCGAAATCCCTCCAACCCGCAACGCTTATCGTCATCTCACGCCGCTAAAACTATCTCTCATCTCTTCTATCTCAATCACTATACACGCTCCCTCATCATCATCATATCATTCGAACGTCTCTTCCTCTGCTGTTGTTCGACGATGGATATAAATTGCGGGTGTAGTATACAGTGGGTATATGGATATATTCATTCACAGAGTTTGGATCGTCGTCATTGCTTGCGTGCGTGTGGGTATGTATATATTATATATATATATACACACAGATTAACCATGGTGAAATTGCGAAAAGGATCAAAGCGGATGCCTAATGAAGATTGCGCGCGCGACGAGTCTTATCGTCGTCTCCATTAACGGTGTCGAATCATCGTCATCGTCGTCGTTGTCAGTAGAATAGTAAGTAAGTAAGTAAATACGCCCGAGTAAGAATATTTCGCAGCTGGTCCGTGTATACGCGTATATAATAATAGTATAACGCGCCTGCAGAGCTGCACACCTTCACTCTCTCTATCTCTCTCCCTATCTTTCTTTCTGGCGCACTTACACTCTCTCATTTGAATACCGAGCTCGTCTCGGAGGATTTCGTCTCGTCGCGCGTGTGCTACCTCCTCTGACGGTGGTGTAAATAAAACGGATATAACCAAGGTATCTGGAGGCGCGGGTACGAGCTTATCGCGTAAGCCGTTTTATGGTTCCAGCTGTCGTTTTGGCGAGACCGTGTGGCGACAATGTGTATGTGTGGGAATGGAAGTATCCACACACATATACACAAACACACGCAGACATATACATACATTATATGTCATATATAGAACCTAAACACGTTGACCCAGTTTTTGAGCTCGGCTCAAGAGGTGTGCAGTAACGAAAAATATATGAGTGACTGAGTGAGGGAGAGAAGGCTGGGTAGTGTGTGCGTGTTGGCCGTGAACGAAAGAACCAAAGAAAAAGAATGAAAAAAGAACTGCGGTAGATGGTAGAGAAATATCGCGTATACTTAAGACGGCGGTATGGTGTCGCGGGCGTTCTGAAATATAGCTTTTGCTCGGTCGAGGGGTCGGCGGGGGCTAAGTTATGGCTAATACTCTGTACACTCGTCGTCATCGTCGCCACTGAGGCTATATATACATATATATTTTATAACATATACGCAGAGAAATCGTGTAGAACCGTAGTCAACTTTGTACCACACATATATACGCGCAGTGCCTGTGTGTGTGTTCCAGACACCTATATAAGGGAGGATGAAGTAAAATTGGAAGAAAAAAAATACCTCATTGCGTATTTTTCTTTTGCCACTAACACGTGACCGCGGTCGACTGATTTAACGTTGCACATATTACATGCGATTACGCGTATAATAATAATATGCGATTAATCAACTGTATTGTATGTATCCATTACTCATTAGTCATTACGTTATAGAAGTATAATAATATGAGCTTTTAAATCTGCTCTTTAGTGTTTCTACTCTTGCAGCTCTCAATTGCACGGAGTTTCACGCCAAAACTATTACAAACTCTCCGACAAATTAATTAACTTATTTTATACTCTGATGACTTTGTTAACAACTTAATAATATTACATGAACAACATAACTCACTCAATTAATCGGCAACGAAATTTCAGCTTTTCGGACAAATCAATTTTATACCTATTTTACTATTACCTACTATATAATTTAAATGCAAACTAAAGATGTAAAGGTACCTAACGAATATCAAGATGAACGCATATGTATCTACAATAATTTACATATTATTATATTAAGTCGACGCAAAAATCATAGTTTAAACATAATATACAATATAATAATAATAAAACTATATTTAATAATATATTATCTTGTGTAATTAATATTTTAGTGTTAATATTACATATTATTTAAGAATGCGTAATTATACATTGCAGAATGCGTTAAACGTGTAACTAATACTCAAATCATGAGTTGCCCGTTGTTCGTTTTACCCTTAAACCCTAAGTCGAGCTCACATTTCAGAAAGTTTAAATTAATTTTGTAGATAAAATCGTATCACAATATTTTTATAACTATGGTTTATAAATTGGGTTAAAACTATTTATATTGATTTAAATTTATTCATTCGGTACCTACCTAACGGTTGCAAAATCTTTTATCAATACATAAATTGTCATATTGGTAATTTCATTATTAATATACTCAAAGTGAAATTGTTTTCTGACCTAGCTGTCTGTTTTGGTGACGATAAGAACCCTTTTGACTATTTTATACATTGAATTGGGTACATTTTCATACCATTACGTGCCTTCCTGAATCTGCAACAGTTTTGACCCAAGATAAAGGAGTTTAAGCGTAAAATATAAATTATGTCCCCTTGCAGAAATAGTCTCAATTTAAAATTAGGTTCTTGATTGTTTATATCAAACCAATTAAAATCAATTATTCAATAAAAATCAATATCAAAACAATAATGTAATTAATACGGATATTTTCCAGAAAATTAGAATATACCTACTTCAGTTACTAATAATTTTGATGCAATATTTTTAAAACTAAGTTTTGTGATAAAATATATTATGGATTAAACAAAAAACTATTGATATGGTATGGAAAACAAAATTTATAAGAACTTAGAATACTTAGGTAGGTATAACTTTTAGTCAATTTTATGTAATTTAAAACCAATTAATTTTCTTTATGCTCTCAAATAAATGATTATTAGTGAAGAAAAGTATATAATGGGATGTTAAATTACGCATACTCTGAAATTTCTAAAGTCTGTTGAATTCATGTACAAAAGGTTTAACCTTTACCTACCTACCTACATATCAAGAATAATTAATTATGTTATTGGATTTGTTAGGAACTGTTTATATTGTAATATTATACAAATTTTCCTTACTTGAAATACATTTTCATGCTTTTTAAATTTGTTTTATTATCATTTAATGTGTGTGAGAAAATCTGAGTTTTTATTCTATATATTTGTGACCCAACAAGCACTACCCATATTTTCAACTTAATGGGTAGGCACTGGCATTTGTGAATAAATTTAATAACGTTCATTTTTAATCGTTTATGATTCTTTAGTCTGAATAACTCACCATTATTAACATGTGTAACTAATACTTTTAATTTGTTAAGTACCTAACTCTTAATATATGATTAAATTAAATAAAATTAAAAAATATTAAAATGCCAATACTTATTAGGTTATTAAATTATTTTCTGAACAATACTAATCAATTCATTTCAATATTACAAAATATATAAAAACAAAATACAAATTAGCGGTACTTTGTATATGAAATAATACAACGTGTTCAGTTAATAAAATTAAAAAAAAGTTTCAAAACATTTTTAAATGAATTATAAGTGAATATATACTGTATATACCTACTATACATAGAATTAATAATGCCTATAAGGCTATAACCAAACCATTATGTTACAATAAAATTATTATACTAAAGTATTTGTATGATAATATAATATTAGTCAATAGACCGGAAATAAAATGCGTTTATAATAAATAATTTAAAAATACACATGCCATAGTATTAGCTTTGTTTTCTGGTTACTCGTCAATTAGGCGTTACTACAATATAATTATAATTTAGTCGCTAGGTATTTATAATTTAGAAATCAAACGTTTAGTATATTTAAATAGCCTCTATCATAAGCATATTATAATGTCGTGTTAAATACAGTAGATTTCCAACCGCTAAATCTGTGCTATTGCGATGCCCTAGGCAGTCGTTCCAAGCTGCCCTTTTTTTGTAAGCGCGTAATGTCACACGACGTCCCGCAAGGCTTTACTAATTTACACACATATGCATACAAGTATAATATGTTTAAATTAGTGGATTCCCAAGGGATACCCTATGTATTTATATTTATTTTATCTTTTTTTCTTTAAAACCGTGAAAAATCGATAAAGCGCACCTTGTGTGTCGTGTAAAATAAAATAGACGCCGGGTGTTCCATACATTTTCAAGGCTAAGGCTTTAAAAATAAATTTACTTATAACTCGTGATTATAATATACCATTTTTTTTTAAATAAACATAATAATAGTATTCCAATTTTACAATACCTACGTACCTACCTAATTCACATACTATGATTGCATGATGGACGCTTGGTATCTAATATGCGATGAATAATATACGATTTTGGACATCGGATCGTCGGATTTGGATGGTTATGTTAATGCGTTACTATATATATGTATGCATTATTATCAGCGGCGTTTGATTGTGGTAAAAATGTATTCCTATATAGATAAGGGCTCGTCAAAGGGGGGGGGGGAGTTAGAAAAAACTTTTATCGCATATTAACCACATAGTCTGTATGGGGGTATGAAATACTACAGTTGAAATTAAAAAAAAAAACAAATATTATCGTCTGCAGAAGCCGTTTCTTTGCGTTCAACATTTGTTACATATATTACTATCCGAAAAAAAGTTCTTTACGCGATTGTCGCACACTGTACACATTATTCACACTATTCGGTAAATAGATGAACTGCATTTTTTGTGCATTTTCCGCTAGTAATATAAACGACTATATTGACTTACCTACCGATATATATATAATAATAATACGTGTACCGGCTATGTACATTGTACGTGCATAAGTAATATTGATGGTCATGGTGTCGCACAAGAGAAGAATATGTGTATATCGACCCATATGATGGCAATATGAAAATAAGAGAAAAATCCCACGTCCCTATGACAAAAATAACTAGTGCGAAAAATTCTTGTTCATGGAAAGCGCATTCGCCCGGGTACTCGCGTAATATAAAATGGCGCGTTTACACCTGCAGCGGATATTGTTTCAGCGGTGCACCAAACTTTGGTATCGTGCACATTACGCTGCCTACGCTGTGTATTCAGTGCACAGTATTGCTATCGTAGAATTCATCTTAAACTATAATAATAATAATAATAATAATAATAGTAACAATAATAATATATGTAAAAATTACCTGTAATTGCAGAATATCTGAATATTGCGATAGCGTCGTCACGAACTGGAAGTTTATACGTAATTAGTATGTTTTAAACACGCGTCACCGAGAATCACACTATTAATGCGTATACGGATAATTAGGTTTAATTTCGGTTAGAATACGTCCCGGGATCGTAATAAACTGTCGGCCATGGCGTACTGCGGTCGTCAATTCTCCGTACTCGATTGCGCTGACATGTTCTTTTCGCGTCGCCGAACTCCGGTGAAGTATTAGCTCACGTTCAGACGTTCAGTTGACAAATATCCAAATCCCAAAAAAATTCTAACCTAACTCGCTAGTCGTTATCCACCGCGGCTGTCCAGTAAAGATCGCCACTTACTGCAGCGGTAGCGGTAAAATTCTTTTGTCTTGGCGGTGCCGGTAAAATTGTTTCCCGCTTCATTTTGCCGTACCTAACCGCCACCGCTACCGCTGTAGTGTGTGGCAACCTTTAAGGTTAACAACGTACAACGTACTTTACGTTCCATGGACCGTGGTATAAAAGCTAGACCGCAGTCCATTTAATGTTTATACGGTTATAGTCGGTATACAGAACGTGCTGTTGGTAACAGGTATACATCGACGACCACAATGCTTTTCTTTTCGTCTGTTCGTTTTCAGACCGCCATCTTTGTAAAGCATTTTATTTTATTTATTCATTTTATACAAGTGAAATGCAATGCAATGACTTTCCGGCCGCGGATTTCAGTCAAACCGTTTTCGCGTATTCGTCGTTTCGTACGCGCTTGCTCGACCGATGTGTCCGAGCGAAGTTATACGACCACGTCGCGAGTGATTAACTACGGTAGGTATCTAATTGCTGTTGATCGGCCATTATAGAATACGGTCGACGCCGACCGTATTCTCGAGACCGAGTATCACCGTTACACCCATAATAAGTACCCATGTGGAGACGTTTATGGTGTGGCGATTCGAACAAGAGGCGATATTAACTGCCGATGATTGGGAATCAAATTATAGAAAGCGTTTAATGGTCCGAAGACCGACACGAAACGAATAAGAACAATACCTAATAATCGTGACGATATTCTGGCCGTCGGTTTTCGATTTTCGATCAAACCGTTTTCGCTAGTATTCTTAATGTTGTGCAGTGTAACGAAATTCCGGTGACGAAATCTTTGCAGGTCTTGTTCGTGTGACACCACCAGTTCCAGTCGCTGCCATTTCCTGTAGACGATTATGTGCCGGGACGTGCAGGCGTCAAGGTAAGATGATTATATTATAAACTATATTAAGTATTATTAGAGTATTATCGCCTATATTATAATAGTATATGCAGGACCTTATTGTAACTTGTAAGGACATAGATTGCATGCAGATTTAAAATTGATTGCATTTATACGGTTATTATTTTGGGTTTTAAGTTTTTGAATCCTAGTAATCTCTTGGTAAAATGTTGTCACGTAACACACAGCGCCAGACCATTTTTAGTGCAATATGAAATTATAAAATTACAATTTCGGTCCTCGATCCTTGCGTTTCATTTTTTTTCATAATATGTATTTAAAAACAAAAAAACTAGTAAATATAAAATTATTTATACCTGTAGATATAGAATTAACTATTAAGTATTTGTTATTTTGCGCTCCCGCCACATCTTTACTTTAATTTACATTTGTTGTGTTGTAATGTCTGTGTAAACCAAAGTAAAACCTCGAGTAAAACCTCCATATAATATCAGTGGTTAGGTATCTGACGTCTGACGATTCTTAGTATCGAATAATAAGCATATATGCTTATAAGTATGAAGTATTATTGAGTTTAATGCATATAGTTTTATAAAATTCCAAGTAATTTCTCGGTAAAATCGCGAAACGCGATGTATGACAATTTTCAGTAGGTTAGTAGGTATAAAGTAAGAAAGACCAACATTATACCACCATATAGATGAATTGAGTTAAACTTGATTTTATGTTCCAATCACTATACTTAACTAATGGTTAGTTATAATTAAAATAGATCATATATTCATGAATCTTAATAATTGTCAACTTATAATATTGTATTGTATGGTATATCGTACACTGGATAGTTTATTGGCCGTCGAATTAAATAAAAATAAATAAACATTATTATTATTTTAAGCATTTTAACGTTCTGCTACTAGGTTTTTATACAAACCAAACTGTGTCACGCATAAAATATGTATATAATAATCTACCTATTAGATTTTTGACAAAAATTGTGTACCTATATAATATATAGGTATTCGTATTATCCGTTAAAATCTTGGACGATAAACACACCACTACAAGCTTTGAGCTGTTTGCTGACATTTTAATTTTTCAACTTTTTTAGTTTTTTTTCTTATAAATACCGATAAAAATGTATTTGTTGGGTAGAAAAGCTTGACAATTTAATACAAGGCTTATTACACATTTTAACAATAGCAGTTGAAAAATAAAATAAATTCATAGTCACAATTTTTTTTTTAAAGCATTTAAAGTTCAAATGTTGACTAAATACATAAACATTTCGGCAATGTTCAAATTATCTTAGATAAAAATTCATAAAAGTTTTTCTTTTTATATCTAAGATTTCAAAATTTAATACAAAGCTCCTGACATATTTTTACAATAGCAGTTGAAAAATAAAAGAAATACATATTCACATTTTTTTTTTACATGCATTCAAATTTTAATTTTGACAACATACCTACGTAAAAATCACGAAAATTCGCAAATTATTTTATGCTAGAAATTCATGAAAAATTTTCTTTTTTAAACTAAGATTTGAAAATTTTTAATAATCTATAATATATCCTAGACCAGAGGTATTCAAACTTTTTCAGCACGCGGCTCCTTTGGGTGTTCACAATATGTTTACGGCTCCCAAATTATTATGAAAAAATTGAAACAACACACGGATACAATATGGGACATATGTTATATGGGTGATAATAACAGTGACTTTAGTACTAGAAATAAAACTTCAAATGTTCGAATCGTAAGGTGTGTCGTTTTCATTTCGATAATGATTGCAGATAATATTTATAATAATTATACAGGACTTAGTTATATGATGTTGGTTTTCGGTGCTTTGACGCGGCTCCCTTTGCAAACTCTCGCGACGCCCCTGGGAGCCGCGACGCACAGTTTGAATACCTCTGTCCTAGACAGATAAACCGTCTTCGCTCAGAATCGTTTTTCGTATACAATGATATAATATCATTGGATTCAAATTTAATTCCATCCATTACAGTAACCCACTTGTAACCTATACTGTCTGCAGAGGGACATCCACGAATTACCCGCTTTTTATTTATTTTTATTATTATTAAAATAGAAAAATTTACAATCTATATATAAAAATACAATAAGTAATAAATTATGTTGACATTTATTTGTAGAACAGTGAACTTAAAACACATATAAATAGTCTGGAAAATATTGCCCGGTGACATAATTATATTACATACTATAACGTTTGATCTAAAAAACAAAACAAAACAACATTTTATATCTATATCTATGTTTAATCATAAACCAATACTCCTTTGTCGAGATATCAGATAATCTTATATGGTTAGTGTACGGAACTCATTATATGTATAGGTTTCACGAAAGTCTGGAACATGTTTTGGGAACCGCTGCACCATCATAGTTCATATAATAATATGGCAATAACAATATAACATACGGTAGGAGAATATAATAATATCATCCTTTAGCTCTCACACGGCGATACCAGTCATTTTTCCTAGCCGTCCCCGTCATCGCATAAATTAAACGAGCTTGGCTTTTATAATAATATAATAGTAAAACGGTCCGTGTGGCGACATACGGCGATGATGCTACTGCAGCGTTATTGTATCACGCATTATACAGATAGACATACATTAATACATTATATTTATATGTACACACATAAACGCATATATATATATACATCCATATGCAAAGGGTTGTGTATTATAATAATAGTGTCGTATATTATAATATTATAATGTATATTGTATATATATATATATATATATATATATAGTAATCAGGCATACGTGCGCACACAGGACGAACAACACAGCTGTGAACCGAAAACCCATGACGGTCAGAATTCGAATTTGAACATAATATCATTATAAAATTATAATATCCTATTGTTTGCGTAGGAGGAATAGTTTTTTTTTTCCCGAGAGGGACAAAAACAAAACATACGCGTTATTATTGTAATAATCATAGTATTATTATAAATATTGTGTGTTTTACGTTTTATAGAGGACACTAACCGTATTGTCACAGCAGATCTGTATAAAACTATAAAATTAGATACTGGTGCAGACTTTCGAAGGAAAACATTATTAAATTATTATAATGATTTGTATTGCTAGCGCGACAGATGCTATTTTCGTGTATATTCTTGTTGGCCGTTTAGACCGTCTTAACACAATATAATTTTATACGTGGAATTACCCTGAGTCTGAGATTCCTATTCAGCCACAGATTATAGGTTTATGCTCGTAAGATGCAATTTAATATTATAATCAAGACGTATAATATTATTATAATGGAGTATAGTCTAGCCAAATAAAAATACTGTAACTTAGGTCAAACATTTTTTTGACTCTTACGAGATGTTCACGTCGCATCTAATTCATGCTTTCTCAGTATAAAGTTTATAATACTATAAATATAACATCAATAAAATTGAATACTCGCAATATTTCTAAAACCAAGAGAAAATTATCACTGATGTATCGTGGGTAGTACAATAAATTAAAATATGCAGTATCATAAATTCATAACATTAATAAATCTTATACATCTTCAATGACTAATACATATAATTAACAAATAGTTGATTACAATATATGGTTAATCTAGAGCAGAAACTGTGGTTTCAATTGTTCATAGATATAGCTATCAATTCTATCAGATTATCTTGATAAAATTACGAAAAATTCTTAATTTTTTTAAAAAGCGGGACAGTCGTGGATGTGGCTGTACAGTAGGTTACTGTAATGGATGGGATTAAATTTGAATGCAATGATAGGTATCATTGTATACGAAAAACGATTCTGAACGGAGATGATTTGTCAGTCAAGGATGTATTATATTTAAATTTTGTCATAATATATTCTATTTTGAAACAAATATTTTATTTTTCAATTAAGACGCATTTTGCATATGGCATGCTAAATCAATTAGTGTAGTTATCATGTAGTTATCATAATTCATAATACCTTATATTATCATAGATATACGAATACCTGGTTTGAAGATAAATCGTTATCATTACCCGATTTCATAAAAATTTAAAATTCAAACGCTCAAAACATTTTCCCTATAAAGACGCTTCAAATTTTCTCTATAGCTATTTGAAGCAAAACTTATGGAAAACTTGGTGTTAAATTTTATAACCTTAGACATAAATACAAACAATATTATGAATTTTGAACTACAAAATAATTTGCAAAGATTCATGGTTTTGACGAATTTTTGTCAATATTTGAAATTCAAATGCTAATAAAAATTTGATTTGAATTTCCGGTGGACATTTTTTTTTGTGATAAAGATTGATAAATTTGTAAGGAATCTTGTATTAAATTTTCAAATCTTAGATTTAAAAAGAAAATTTTTTATGAATTTCTGTCTTATAATAATTTGCGAATTTTCGTGATTTTTACGTATGTTGTCAAAATTAAAATTTAAATGCTTGTAAAAAAATGTGACTATACATTTATTTTATTTTTCAACTGCTATTGTAAAAATAATATAGGAGCCTTGTATTAAATTCTCAAATCTTAGAATTAAAAAGAAAAACTTTTATGAATTTCGATCTAAGATAATTTGAAAATTGCCGTAATTTTTACGTATTAAGTCAATATTTGAACTTCGTGAAAAAAAATCGTGACTATGTATTTTTATAATTTTTTAATCACTATAAGAATAACTTATGAGGAACTTTGTATTAAATTTTCAAGTATTTTGATAGGGCCATAAAAATTTTACCGACACTTCAAAAAAAAATTGAAAATTTCAGTTGTCTATAAATACCCCCAAAAAAGTCAAAATATTTTGAAAATTAAATCGTGTAAAGAAAATGCCAATATAAATAACTGGTAAAATTTTCAAGTATCTACGACTTATACTTTTTGAATAATAACAAATGTTTAAAATCGTTTGAGGATATATCGTTATCGTTACGCTATTTCGAAAAAATTTAAAATTCAAACGCACTTAAAATTTTTCCTATAACGACGCTTCGAGTTTTCTCTATAGCTATTTGAAGGAAAACTTATGGAAAACTTAGCGTTATATTTTTAATCCTTAGTTATAAACTCAAAAAATTTAATGATTTTTCAACTCAAAAAAATTCTCAAAAAAATTGAAAATTCCAGTGGTCTATAAATAACTCAAAAAAAGTCAAAAAGTTTTGAAAATTAAACTGTATATAGATAACACTAACATAAACATTTAGTGAAAATTTCAAGTATTTACAGTGATTAGTTTTTGAATTACAACCATATAAAAAAATCGATTTTTTTGAAAACTGTTGGAAAATGTTTACTTTTGACCTCTAAAATGCACCAAGGATCTTCAATTTTACATCGGAAACCACCCCCAAAGTTTGAAATCGAAGCATTATTTCGACTAGTTATGCTGTACACAGACACAAAAAAAAAACACACACACATCATTGTAAAATCAATACATTCATCACTTCGTTCAGAATCTAAAATATTTTATACATCTATTAAAATAAAATAAATATTCAAGTGACGATAAAAGATATTATGTACCTATTCGTTAAGAACATCTTGTTGGACCTAAGTACTTTCATGCCTTTCCCTCTCGGTGTTCTCTAAATTTTAAATTTTAATTATGGCTACAAATTCCTAGGTACTTACAAGTTACAACACTTGATAATATTGTATATAATAATTTATTGAAATTGCATGCTGTGGATATAATATTGTTATAATCGTCTCCGCCGTTTCCCAAGGCGTGTTGCCACCGCCGGATCGACATACCGCCGATTTACACCACGCGCGTCTACCAGGAATAAAATTTATTCTCAGAAAAACTGCTCGTAATAATATTATATAGCGCCCACGATGCACACCATGAGACCCGGGAAATCCGGGACCGGGAACTCGCTTGCGGGATCGTCTATATACGGTTTCGATAAATATATTATTCTATTAGAATATATAATATTGCTGCTATATACGCTCTTGCGGGGCCGAGAAACCACACCGCAATACGGACGATATAATATATAGGGACATCGTTTATGTAAACGATTTAAGCCGCACCGGATTAGACCTTACACACGAAGACACGATTCTATCTTGCAGGTCGCGTCGTAGTTCAGACGGGTGTGGCGATGACCGCGGACCAATCGCCGCGTTTTGTTACAGCGCCAAACCGCTTGTCCGCTACAGACTCTCGCGATTCGCTATAGCGTATCTATATAATAATAATAATTATTATTATTATTATTATATCCTGCTGCAGTCGACGCGATCATTAACAGACTTTCATGGCTACGTCTTTCTATATGCGTGTGCGTACAGTGTCGCTCGTATCGTCATTACATTTGATACTGTTGGCAACTATTTTATATATACGTATGTACGTATGTGCATGCCGCCCGTACCCGACACGAATAACAATTCCGGACCGGAGTCCCGAGGGATCTCGGACAGACAGCTGAATGGACCGTTTCCATGTATATTGTGTATATATATATAATATATATGACTTGTAGTGTGCGAGATGGTTTATACATATATGCGAACGTTAAGGTATACGGAAACCGTGTGTAAAACAAATTTCTACACGCACGTCCGCCCGAAACCGCGATGACGAGGCGGCTCGTGTGCGCTGTCCAGACTCGAACGAGTAAACTGTACAATGTACATCATCCAGTATACGTACTGATTACGTAGGCATATAATAATAATTGTACGTACCTATCCTTGAAAAGTAGTATGAGCGATACCGTTTGGTGGGATCCCTTAGCAGGGCATACATATATTGAGACACGTCATAATAATATGATGGAAATAATAGATGACCATCATGATCGTGGCTCTGCACTTGACGATATATTATAATATATTATGTACCTAAGAACCGATCTCGAAAATAACCATCACGTGGGTGCAATCGATACAGCGCGCGCTAATCTTTAATATATTATACTACACGCAAGTGTGATATAATAATAATTAAAACCGAGAACAATAGTTTTTAAGGTTTGTTATATCTCGTATAGCTACGCCCAATGCATGTTATAGGTCGGATTTTAATACACGTATATCATATGGTATCCATTATAATATAAGGGTTCATCTGTCGGCGAAAAAATATGTATTTAAGAGGAAGCCACACCCGCATGTTTTGTCTCCGTCGTACAAGTGCGTAGCATAACAAATTTTACGCTCAGCAGATCACGATTATCTCTGTTAATTTAAAATTTAGAGTGAATTGACCTATTATAAAAATTAAAGGCAAGGTTATTACCGAGGGCATCTCATAGGCTTTTTATTATATTTTAATTTTAAACTGAGTTATGACTATTTTAAAATTGTAAATTATTTTTATATCTAAAAATACTCATAACTCGGTTTAAAATTAAACCGCGCGGGTGTGGCGTCCTCTTAACGTGAAAAACTTTTCTATGACAAAAAAGATTCATAAGGGACCATAAGTAAAAGAGTTTAAAATTAATTTTAAGTGGTCAGTGTTGGCAGGGTCAGGGCGTTCTGAAAAATTAGTTTGAAAAAACAAAAAAAATGTAAAACTTTATACTACCTACACTATATATTATGTAAATTTCATGGTTTATTAATTTTTATACATATTTTAATAAAACGTGAAGAATAAACAGTAATATTGGAATGGACTATTATAATATACTCATCTATTACTATTCTTTCGAATAACGGCGTTATGGTCGAAAACGATTTTTTAGAACGAATGGTCCATTAATATAATTAATATTATATTAATATAATGTTATAATAATTAAAATAATAATTATAATAATAATAATAAGAATAATAATAACATTATATATTTATTCGAATCAAAGTTTTTAGAATAACTATTGGTTAATGGTTTCGCGTAAAGTATAAACAATTAAATGTAACATAAGAAACTCTCATTGATTTGAACTTTATGTACAGTAACAGTATAATATAATTCTAATGATACAATTCAGTCATTCAAACGTTCTTATTGAAGTGTTGAAGTGTATAGACTTTTGCAGAACGAACTAAGTTACTATTAAATTTCAGTGGCTAACTTATCTCGTTGGCTAAAGAATACAATCATAATGGTTACGTCATTAAACCATGATAAAATATGTACAGGTATTATATTGAAATCTTTTTTTATACTCTGAAGTCTGAATACATTGTAATTTTTGCTATTTTTCTTATTTTCTTCATTTGTATATAATATAATGAGGCTACAAAAAATGAAGGAAATATATACTATATTCTATGTATAGTGAATGTATTAAATAATATAAAAAGTTTTGTTCTATTATTACTTTGTCTTACATTCATATATTATAATAAAACCTTACTTAACCAAACTGTTGTTTTATTTTTAACATAATCTACATAAATGATATATGCGTTATGCCTATACTAGTATAAAACTATAAACGTATATATAAACACACGATATTAAATAGTTGATTTAAATGTAATCTTAATCTTTAATATAACTTATTTTTGCGTATAAATTCCGAAAACATAAAAAATAACATTATGTACCTACGAAGAGGTATTACGATTGTTTGAAAATATTATTTTGTTATAAAACAACTTACGAATCATTATGCGATATTATAAGCCGTTTACAATACTAAAATAAATCGGATAATTTAAACCCCTTACGTATGATAAAGTTTATTTAAGTCTTCATAAATATTAATTTCAATAAAATCCACAGAACAAGTTAGAATTGAAACGTATTTTCAAACGTGATCAACATAATTTCTTGTCCAAACAAGAAACTAAAACTTCTCCATTAATACATTTAAATGTACGACTTTGTGCGTAGGTACTATAATATCATTATGTATACTCCGACTTCACTGTTTATGATACGATGCACATTCATTAATCATTAATTATTTAGATTAAGTTGTATGAGTAAATAATATAGTTAAGACTTAATAATATATTATACAGAGTTATTTGACAATTCATAAGTCATCCAATCATACAATACTATTATAACGAAAATAACCTTGATTTCACGTTATTATAACAATATAATAATTAGGTATATGGTTTTATAATGTATTATATTATTATAGGCCATTTAAAGTTATGTTTAGTGTTCATAATTAGTGATAATATTTTAACATTGACAAGCTATTCGTGTATTTTAATGAATAGATAACGTATTTTGAAAAATTTATAAAAAAAACATAGTAGATATTATGTTAGTATTTCAGCAAGGCAGCATATAAGCTTATCTTTTCCATAATCAGTAAAAACAATAACCAAAAACAATAATAATAATAAAAATAATAGTAATTACAATTTACAATGTATAATTTAAGTAAGTCAATACAATTAATTAAATTAATATAAGCAATGTTTATATATATAATTTTAATGACACTATTACATCCATGATATTTATTTATTAAAATTATATTTTTTGATTTTAAAATTAGAGTATTTTTTTATTTTATTCGCATTTTATTAAAAAATAATTATAGCAAAGTGATCACAAAAACAATTAGAGTAAAATATGACAATTAAAATAAACTTAAAAGTTTCAGGTACCTATACATACATATTACATACATATTAAGACATAATATAAGTACATATCATGACATATCGAAAGAAAATAGCGGGTAAGTGGATGTCGCTCTAGTGTACAGTATAAGTGATAATAGTGGGTTACTGCAATGGATGGTATTAAATTTGAATTCAATGATGTAATATAATTGTATAAAAAAACGATTCAGAGTGGAGACGGTTTATCAATCTAGGATATGTTATACTATATTAATTATATTGTTATAATTTTAAAAAAAAAAGTCCCTGAGCTATTTAATATTATAATATCGTGAAATCGCACTTTTTTCTCCTTTAACCGCTTTTATTTCGAGTACCGTTTCGAAAATCGAAAAATGACCTCTTAAAAATACCAGCTCAAGAACACTACCTTTAAAAAAAATGCTACATTTGATACTTTTGAGCAAGTTTAGAGGGAGAAAAAGTGTTTACAGAATAAAAAAGAAAAAGAAAAAGAAATAAACATCACTGTAAAACCAATACATTCCTCGCTCCGCTCAGAATCTAAAATTTAAGTAAAATATCATACCATATTAGGTTACATACATTATTATAAATCGGGAATTATTTATTAATAGATTAACTTTTAATTGTGTTGGCTTATTTTAAAAATATTACAAGTAATATTGGTTTATTACAGAGAATATACAAAAGTGGAAAAGAAGTAATAACACTTCTTTTGGTCATTTTTAATTTGTAATTTTCAAAAGTTATAATATATAGAAGTTTGATTTTAAATACAAACACGAAATATAATATACAAAAATTTTATTTTATTTTCTGTTAGAAATTTCCATTTTTGCATAGCAATATTTTTATCAACCCTCTGAATAGTATATTTTCAAGCGTAATTTAAACAATGTAATTTCTGAAAATAGCAACTTATTTTACCATCATTTTTAACACCCGTTTCATATTGTGTTCAAAAACTGTAATATACAGTAAAAATTGGTTTTCTTCAAAACTATTATTACGTAATCCTGAAAAATTGAAAATGTGACGCGGAAAATAATGTGCTGTTCCTATTTATATACGGTGCTGCCATATAACTAATCCTACAGTTTAAATCAGTATGACTGATGATTATTTAGGATACAATTTTTGACCATACTCCATATTATAATTCACAAACAAACAAAACTACTTATTGCTTATTTAACTACTATTAATTATTTGACTACTAACTATTAGGTTCTGAGTGGAGCGAGGAATGTATTGACTTTACCATGATGTGTAGTTTTTATTTTATGTCTGTTATCACGTTTTGGGGCAGTAAAAGTGCTTAGATTTTCGACTTCAGTACCTAGTTCGACCAGAAAGTGAAACTATTTGGTACTTTGGGGGGGTCAAAAGTAAAAACAAATGACCATTGATACATGACATATTCACTGAATGTTTATATAAGTGTATTCTATACACCACGACATTTTCAAAAAATTTCGACTTAAGTTGAACTATTTATAGGCATATGCAATTTTCGATCATTATTAGTTTTTTTTAAATTAATATCGATAAAAATTATTGTTGGGTAGAAAAGCTTGAAAATTTAATACAAGGCTCCTAACATGTTGTTACAATAGCAGTTGAAAAATAAAAGAAATACATAGTCACAATTTTTTTTATAAGCATTCAAATTTGAATTTTGAAATGCGTATAAATCATGAAAATTTGCAAATTATTTTAAGCTAGAAATTCATAAAAATTTTCTTTTCAAATCTAATATTTAAAAATTTAATACAAGATCTTTTACAATATTGACTACCGTTATCAAAAAAAAAAAAAAAATGTTCCCCAGAAAGTCAAATATTTTAATAAGTAGGTACCTATTAATAATCTATAATATATCCTAGACAGATAAACTGTCTCCGCTCAGAATCGTTTTTCGTACAAAATGATAGAATATCAAATTTATAATAAATTTATATTCAAATTTAATTCCATTAATTACAATAACTCGCTTGTAATAACCTAATGTACAGCAGAGCGATATCCATTTTCCCACTTTTTATAAATTATATTATATTAAGTACTTAATATTTTTATCATCAAGCTTTTGGAAATAATAATATTTAAGTTCAGGAACGTAGTTATTCAAATATTAAAAATATCCTCAAGATCGTCGACATATGTCTTTCATAATGATCTTAAATAACTTATATAGTTATATATAATCTTTTACATTATAGTATAATGCATAATATAGTGATATGAAAAACAAATTTTATCTGGATAAATTGCATTGGATTTATTAAAAATATCCCTCAGAAAATTTTAAGAAAATTAACGTTTTAATTGCAAATGTGCTGTAGGTACAGTACATTAGTATTGTACATACTTTTACATCAACTTTTGAACACTTTATTTCATATATTAATTTTAAACATACTTGATTTATATTACATTTTTATGAAATAGAAATTCTCATTTGTTTTATTTTGAAATCCTTCTTAAACAGGTATTTTAAATTTATAGATAAACATTTTATCTAATTTAGGTTCATCAATTTCATTACCATTACCTACGTATTAATAATCATGGAAAGAAACGTTAATTTATTTTTCATGCCATTTAAACTAATTATTTACTAATCTTAGTCAAAACAATTAACTTTCAAAATAAAGATAAATAATTTATTGAAAAAGTTTTTATTAACACTGAAAAATAAATTGTTTTTTGAATTTAAACACTGTGTGTCTGTGTTAATGTGTTTTAATATTGTTATATTAATTTCAAAATATTGAAATACAAATACAATTTGATAGAATTTAAAAAATAAATTGATTATAATAAAAAATATACTAATTAATATTTATTGATTTTAATGTTTATTTTAATTCTTTAATTTAGATAAATATAAATAATTAGTATAGCAATATGCACATAAAAGGGTTAAATAATTTAAAATAAATATTTAGATTAAATTTGACGATTCAGCATAATATAACTAAGTATGTTTGTTTATATAACTACTTGTTATGAATTACTAACTATAAATATAACATAACTTACTACTTAATGAATTCTTTTCGTAAATCGAATACAATTAAAAATACGATAACATCAATAAAATCACCATAAAAAGCACTCTACCTACTACATGGTACAATAAATTAGTATAAAATATTTTCTGCCTATTTCAGAAGAATATTAATATTGTACAGATTTTGTATAACCAATCTGTTTTATTAGCTTAATTCAACAAGTTTAGGAAGTATGTCGTATGTTAGTACCACAAAAATTGTTTTCTTAACAATATTATTGTGCGAACGAATTATCGAGTTTTTAAATAATTATTTGCAATTTGTACCTTACAATAGAAGCAATTGTAGCATCCAAATTATTTACAATATGACAACTAACATAAATACAGTGGATGACACTTAGAACAGTCGAATAAAATTGAACCAATATTTTATTATAGGTACAGTAGGACAGGTACACTTTATACGGTACTTTTTCAGACGCATACTATTAGTAAAGTTGTCCTTGTCTTTTTAAAATCGAAAAAGTCTATAATTTTTAAATGAATTTCCTCCCTACTATATAGAAACAAGTTGCTTCACGATGTATTCTAAATTTTATTGTAAACGATGATGGTCTATTACTAGTCCCCTCTCTCCAAAAGACATGGTTCAAAAATTATAATTCAAGTAATAAATTATTATCGAATATTTTTTTTATTGACTAATAACATTATTATTTTTAATAATTGTGCGTTATACGGTTATACGTTATTTAATATATTATTCTTAAGAAATCAAGACCGATCTTTTTTAATCGTACTACCACTCAATATTCATTCGGATACAGAAACATGGAAAAGAATAAATTGCATCAGAGGAAGAGAAATAGGGTTAAAACTTTAAGATATACCGATAGAATACGTCGAACAAATTTAGAAAGTGTTCTAGCAGTTTTGACATCTCTGATTTTGTATTGGAAGTATAAGAAAAAAATCATAAAAAAATTGGATAAAATATTATCAGGAATAAATAATAATTTAAGGGTTCTCGTCGCCTGCATTGAATACTCGTCGATTGAATTATTATATTATTCCGGATAAAATCTCCGGGCTTTTCAGTATTTTTCGAATCGAATGAAATTCGATTATCTTGTTATTATTGACTGAAAAAATACCAGGTCTTCCACGTGCACCAAAATGCGAATGTACCTACTTCCTACCTTTTCCCATACACACATAATATATTGCAGACAACAATATCGGTTTGGACTTTTGTTCGCGAAAAGCAAATAATAATAATAATAATATAAAACATGCGCCCGAGGCGTAAGTACCGTTGTAACCGGAAATCTCGTGTTACGCGCAACGAAATAACTGCAGGCACGCGCGATTTTGGTTCGATTGCAATGCGCGAGTCCAAATTCTAATGTTGGAACATGTATTCTTTTATTATTATTTTGTTCGTCCGTTTCTCTTTACCACCCTCGCGCGCGAACACTTCGTTTTCTAGCGAGCACCGGTTATTGCTTCGAACAAAACATATACAAGGAGTGGTGGCAATGCGAAAAAAAAACAATCATAAAAAACCGAAAATAACGCATCATACGCAAGGCGATGGGGCACGCCTCCTATGTTGTACAGGTATATAGGTACCTCTATACCGGATGCAAGCCGAAACTATTTATTATAGGTATACATATTTTTATAAAATGCGCGATAATGCGATCTATGGTGGGTTGAGATATTTTACCTATAGCTAACGGGACCCCGTGAAAACGAGATCTCAATCTGGCCGTGGTAGCTGGTAAGAGGACGTATAGTGTATACTTGTATATATATATAACACGTGTATGGTATGCTCGGTGGTATGATATTATATAATAGGTACCCGAGGTATAGTATAATGTATAGTAGAGACGCACGCGCCCTTGAACCCGTATCGTTATCCCGTTAACCTTTTTATTTATTTTTTCTTTACTTTCCCCGCTCTCCACGCCCCATTGACAGTATATTATATAGTGTGTTTACAACGAAAATAAATGTTTCTTTCACAATAATAATAATAATAATACGATCTTAATGAAAGGGACATCGGGGCTTCGGCGTGGCGGGGCAGGTGTATGAGGCTGCTGCCGCCGTGGTGGCAGTATAGAGACCAAGAGGATGCAGATCCGTTTTATATACACCCTTCGCGCGTGCCTGTCCCGGTGCAGTTTCCTACGATATACTGTGTACACGCGAGTCTGCAGGCTGCGGGTCGCTGCAAAGCGGAACAGATGGTAGACACGGGTTTATTCGTACCTGCTGCCTCGACTGCCGTCGCCACTGTTGCTTTCTACCCCCGAGAGTATGTGTGTGTGTGTTCTGTGTGCTACTGAGAGGCGTGTGTGACAGGGGGTGACGATACAGGCGACTTACACCTTTATTTTAATTTTTTTGTCTATATTATAATAAACGGACTACAGCTCCTTTCACGGCGGTCTATATGATCGCGCATTCACATATTATTATATTATTATTACACCGTTTTTACCCGAACACACTTATTATTATTATTTACACCACTGTTACTATTGTCAACACTTTGATAAATACACACGCTAGTTGTATAATAATATTATAATTTATATAATTCAAGTATAAAATCATGAATATTACGTCCGCGTGTCATCTGCTTGATATTCGGATACGACACCTGGACATGTTAGGATTAAGGTCGAAGCAAGTCTCGACGGCCTAAAATTATATGATTGAATGTTCCAAACTCCAAATACTGTTTTTAGCATACAAAAATCATTAATGGTTATTGTTTTAATTTATTACTACGAAAATATTAATATATTGAATGTCTAGTCTAGATATTAATTTCAAAACAACTTATAATTGAACTGTGATTTAATTTTTTATCAAGTACCTAACAGGCAATGCCATAGGTAATATAATAATATATATTATTATATGCTATATAATTGTATTGTTATGTATTGATGTATATTTAGATTTTTGATTTTGATAAGATTTTAGCATTTTACTTTAAACTAAATAATTACTACTGTTATATGTTCATCAAACCTAATTGAAGTGAAAATATTTTTTTATGACTTGGGTATGTGTTTAAATTTAATTAATTTGTGAGTACTTATCTAGTTATACTATACATTTTTTTACAATGTATACGTCGATAAATTGCATAACATATTTAAAATTGAACATGTAGAATACTTTTTTTATAAATGTTTAATATTTTAACTCTTCACTTATTTTGAGCAATTTCCACTTCTATGTGTCTCGAAATACTATTTTTTTATATGTATGTATTTTCTAAAGTTTTCTGCTAGGACTGAATTATATTTTTTTTAACAGTGGAGCTCACATATATAAGTATTGGTCCTTAATTCTTTTGAGAAGTGTTCTTGAACCTGGGGTCACCAACTAATTATTTACGATTATAAACGCATAATATTGTGATTTAAATCAATACAAAAAAAAAAGCGGGAAAGTGGGTATCGCTCTGCTGTACAAAAGGTAATGAGGTGGACCTCTGACTATGGTAGGTTAGATTTGAATGCAATTATAGGTATCATTGTATACGAAAAACGATTCTGAACGGAGATGATTTGTCAGTCTAGGATATATTATATTTAAATATTGTCATATACCTATTCTATTTTGAAACAAATATATTATTTTTCAATGAAGACGCATTTTGAATAAGGCATGGTTAATCAATTTTTCCAAAAACATTGCATGTAGTTATCATATTTCATAATACCTTATATTATCATAGATATACATATACCGGGTTTGAGGATAAATCGTTATCATTACGCGATTTCATAAAAATTTAAAACTCAAACGCTCAAAACATTTTTCCTATAATGACGCTTCAAATTTTCTCTATAGCTATTTGAAGCAAAACTTATGGAAAACTTAGTGTTGAATTTTATAACCTTAGATATAAATATAAACAATATTATGAATTTTGAACTACAAAATAATTTGCGAATATTCATGATTATGACGAATTTTTGTCAATATTTGAAATTCAAATGCTAATAAAAATTTAATTTGAATTTCCGGTGGACATTTTGTTTGTGATAAAGATTGACAAATTTGTAAGGACTCTCGTATTTAATTTTCAAATCTTAGATTTAAAAAAAAAAAATTTTTATGAATTTATACTATTTATAGCTTAAAACAATTTGCGAATTTTTGTGATTTTTACATATTTTGTTAAAATTCAAAATTGTAATGCTTATAAAAAAAAAATTGTGACTGAATTTGTTTTAATTTTCAACTGCTATTGTAACAATATGTTAAGAGCCTTGTATTAAATTTTCAAGATTTTCTACCCAAAAAATAAATTTTTATCGATATTAATTTAAAAAAAACTAATAATGATCGAAAATTGCATATACCTATGAATAATCAAAAAATTTTGAAAATTTCATGGTGGATAGAATATATTTATATAAACATTCGGTGAAAATGTCATGTATCAATGGTCATTTGTTTTAAAGTTACATCAAAAATCAAAATCGATTTTGTCGAAAACTGACTGTACGTAAAATTTCCTGTTTTTCCCTTAATTTTTAGTTTGTTTAACCCGATTATTTAGAAAAATATTGAACATTTTCTAATTTTGACCTCCCCCCCATGTACCAACTAGATTCACTTTTTGATCGAACGAGGTACTGAAGTCAAAAATAAGCACTTTTACTGCCCAAAAACGTGATGACAGACACAAAAAAAAAATATTCATGGTTTTGACGAATTTTTGTCAATATTTGAACTTCGAATGGTAATTAAAAAAAATTGTGTTTATGTATTCTTATAATTTTTTTAATCACTTTAAGTATAACTTATGAGAAACTTTGTATTAAATTTTCAAGTATTTTGATAAGGCCAAAACAATTTTATTGACACTTTAAAAAAATTTCAGTTGTCTATAATAATTATCTCAAAAAAAGTCAAAATATTTTGAAAATTAAATCATGTAAAGAAAATTCCAATCTTAATAACTGGTGAAATTTTCACGACTTATACTTTTTGAATAATAACAAATATTTAAAATCGTTTGAGGATAAATCGTTATCGTTACGCTATTTCGTAAAAATTTAAAATTCAAACGCACTTAAAATTTTTCCTATAATGATGCTTCGAGTTTTCTCTATAGCTACTTGAAGGAAAACTTATGGAAGACTTAGTGTTGTATTTTTAATCTTTAGTTATAAACACAAAAATTTTTATGATTTTTCAACTTCAAAATTACTTGCAAATTTTCGCGTTTCCGACAGATTTCCTAAAAATTTGAACTATAAAAACTTATGAAAGAAAATTGTGACTAACAATGTTTAATTTTTTTTAGCTACAATAATAACAACTCATAAGGAACCTTGTATTAAATTTTTGAAAATTAAACTGTATATATATATCACTAACATAAACATTTGGTAAAAATTTCAAGTATTTACAGTGATTAGTTTTTGAATTACAACCATATAAAAAAATTTTTTTGGTCGAAAACTGGTTTTGCGTAAAAATTCCCGTTTTTCTGTCATTTTTTTTTTTGTTTTTTTCGATTTTTTTGAAAACTGTTGGAAAATGTTTACTTTTAGCCTTTATAATGTATCAAGAATATTCACTTTTACTTCGGAAACCACCCCCAAAGTTTGAAACGAAGCATTATTTCGACTAGTTATGCTGTACACAGACACACAAAAAAAAACACATCATTGTAAAATCAATACATTCATCACTTCGTTCAGAATCTAAAATCAACAATCTCAATAATCAATAAACATATCGTGTCTAAATTCTACAATATTAATTTTACAAACTTTGTTAAGAATAAGACATAATCATTTCAGATCACCAACAACAACAGAGCTATTAAAACATTCTTAATTTAATAATGATAATTAATATTTAATAAATTTTTATACACACGCAGGACATTTATTATAGTAAAACAAATTAGCGATTAATAAACTGCAATGTCAGTGTTTTATGTTTCATAAGTAGGTATCATATAAATAAATTTTTTTTAAATTTTAATCTATGAACGTAGATATAAAATATGTATTTAAAAAGTTGAATATTCATTTGTGTGAATGTCATAGTAAAAAAGATAATAAGAAACACTACTCTGTCTACTCTATAGAGAACATAATCCGGGAGTGTTTAATAAATAATAATATTATACTTTGTAGATAGATACTGTTAAAGACCTACTCCCTGGTAACTGGTATATATTATATACGCGGGTCGGAAACAAATCCAATGGCGTATATTCAACGAATTTGTACGGACATCATTTAAATCGTTTTACGGCGTGTGGTTACGTGCAGAATGCAGAGTAGGTAATCGGAACCGCCACCGTCATCGTATATAATATACCTACGGGCTACGACGAATCGTACGTATATAGCATGATAGCGTATTTCAAGTGAATTGTGCACGCGATTTGTTGCCAAACTTACTCGTGGAAATATCTACTACCTACGATATGCGCATTTAGGCTACTTACTGATCTACGTCATGCAAGCGGTATATGCGGTCATACACCGATAACTCTACGTGAAATATGGTTTCGCATATACGAATCTATAGCGGTTAGGTTAGGTCAATAGGACGACGTGTAGTTTAATATACAGAGTGGGCCGCACCATGTCTTAGCGTTATTCCGTCATTAATATTATGAAAATATTTAAATCGTATATACCTATAAAGAAAATCCGGCGTGAGCGCTTTTAAACCTCTATAACGTTATAGGTAATATTGTCATGGTGATATTATAATATTATCGCAGTAAATAAAAGCAAATATAAAAACATTAAATTTATTATTTTGCACTAATAAATATTAAAAACGCGTCCCCAAACATCAACTGCAGATATATGTGCCTTAATTTGTAGATGAATAATTTGCGATAACTTTGTCATGTTTAGCAATTATTTATACGTATATAGGTATATATAATATATATGATGTTTATTTTTAAATGTATTAGCTTTTGTAAGCATGTTCTGTTTCACACACATCATCCATGGGTGCCCACTGTGGGGCGGGGGGGGGAATGGAACCAAAATCTCCCTGGAATTTCGTTAACTGTTTATATGACATATTATATTATATAATTTATTTGATACTTATTGATATATTGTAGATGCTTAGTGGTAGCAAATTATTGCTTATGTTGTCCTATACTAATTTGGCAATTGAATATCAATCTTGCGCCGAGTAGAATTTTACTCTGCCATTCTGCGGGCACTATAGACATGTATGTTTTAATTATTATTCTGTAATATATAAACATTATAACATTTATAGGTGTGCAATATAGATCTCTAACAAACATCGCCGCTCCCAGTATAGTAAACGTGTAATTAGTATAGAGAATTTGCATTGACTACGCATTATGTGCCTCCTGCAAGTTATATATTTGTCACTAAATTTGTTTTAATTTAAATTTATTGTTCTACTAAACAACACACATTAACACTAGTTAATTATAAATGTTATATTTTATGCATAAGTATAATAATACGGAGTTAGCATTAAGGTCAACACATTATTATTATAAATGCATCTTTCCTGTCTACGCGCTAAGCTTCGTGATAAACTGTACCTATATAATTAGAATTTGATTTCACTACATAAAAAAGTCGTTATTTTACATATTCTGAAAATCACCATTTACTCGATTTTTGACTTTTTATAACTGTATTATATCTAAACATTCTAAACTTACGAAAATGACTAACATAAATTTAATTATTTGCGACAATATCAATAATATTCCGATATTTTTAATTTCATAACTGCTCATACGTCTGGTAGGTATAATTTCTATATGCAAGGGAGGCTGCAAACAAATGTGTTTTAAATTTTAACCACAATTTGAAATTCTCTTAAATATTAATATTATATTTGTTAGCTATTGACAGGGGTGGGGTGGTTGACTCTCTACAACCCCTGAACTACACTTTGCCCATATGTATATTGGCCCAAAGAATCAATTTTAAAATTAAACGTTGACGGATAGGTTTTGAATAAGTTTACAGGTATCCTACGCAAAATAAAAAGTATGTCACTGGCATAGCGTCTTCCATTAATCATTTTCAACATAAACATTTTTCTTTTTGATAGTAATTTTTTTTAATACACATATATATTTAACTGAAAAATCAGTTGATAATATACAACTATTTTTCATATATTAATATATTTTATGATATTTAGTTCGAAAATGTTATCATTTTTTTACTCTTCTTAATACTATTGTCCATAAAATGTCATATACAATTTATAATATTTCTAGATATCTACTTACAGTGCTTACATTCATTACTTTTAACTTTTAAATACTATAATTTTTTTGATAAATGACAGATTGAAAATGGCCATATTATTTTTAATATCAGAATAGGAATCAAGTATATAAAATGGATTATTACAACTCATAAAATTGTAGATTTTACTATTATGATTTACTCATGCAGCAGTAGTATTTTGATATACCTACTTGTTTAGTTCACTAAATAATTTCAATAGAACAGTCTCAGTAAACATATAATAATAATTTATATTATGCACGTACAATATCTAACATAGGCATATTATATTATTATATCATACATGAAAATTATGTAAAATTGTTTACCATTAACTTATAATTTGGTATGTTTTTGTTATAAATATTGTTGTATCGAATTTCTTTTGGTTAAATTTTCAGCTTCGTGCTCCTTTTCTTTTGTTCTATTTAATATAATATTTTCTCAAGAACATATATTTTTTTCACATCATGGGCGCCCATAGGAAAAATTTTTAAGGAGGGTCAAAATAAAATCTTATTTTCACATATGAATGTAAATATGCATGTTATATTTGTATTTTCATATATATATATATATATATATATAGGTACAGTTGATTCATATTATTTTTTTTCCAGGGTGAAAAATGCCCTATCTCCCCCCCCCCCCCCAAAGGTGCCTATGTTTGACATTAAATTTTGTATTTATTGACTTCGTATAGTTATAGTTTCCTGTCAAGTACTTTATATAAACAATTTTATTGCGTGATTATAGAAAGAATGTTGAAGTTTTCCTATAAGATTTTAGATGTTAATTAAACCTATCATACATTAACTTTTTACAGCATTTAAATTTAAAAAGATTTATCAACTACTAATATCAGTATGTTTAATAAGTAGCTTAATTTTCCATAGGCTTTGCATGAAGCCACCACAATCTCGATTATAAATTAGTTGATATTGTTTGAATTGATTTTAAATTTCGTTTAAAATATCGTGAAACAATTGGTATAATATAATGATAATGCACAATGTATATAATATACGACCTTATACCTCTCACTTAAAGCGTAAATTATATACATATTACAAGAATCATAATGGAAATAAATGTTGACAGGTGTGTTATTATGGAGAATTTATGTACGTCTATAATTTCAACTTATCCCTGATACACGCTGAATAAGAAACACAATATATAAATTAAACGCTACTTACACAAAATTATTTCTTTCAAGTTAAAACGATATAACGATATAAGTAGGACGTAGGTAAATGATGTTAAAAATAAATACAATATTTAATGTGTGTATGGTTGAATATGGTCACTCGTGATTTATTCACATAAAAATAAGAATATAATTTTTATTTTCAAAATAGTCTAAGCGTCAGGATTTTTTGGTATATAAATTATGTATTATACTGCGGGTCGATTTATGTTTTGCCCCGATTATTTCTGAAGAAAAACATTATAGATCATCTATATGTATATATATATATAGTGTTGTAGTTAAAGGGGAAAAACCTTCATAAACTTTTGGATAAAACTATATATTTGCTGATTATACCCGTAAGTATCGATGAACATTATATATAGTTATGTATAGAAACAGAATTTCGACGATTGATTTTTATATTACGTGTTAGTCCACATGTGTAAATATACGATCAAGTGAAATATCGCATGCATTTTTATGTGCGACGTATAAAACAAAATAATATTTAAATATTGAATCGAACTGAAATAATTTGCATACTAAGATATATATTCGTACTTAGGCCATAAAATATTTCGAAGATAAGAGAATACAAAATCAGTTTCATGTATACGAATGGCTACATTATTATAATAATATATCTAAAGAAAAAGATATATTATTAATATTATTGTTTTAATTTAAAACGTAGGCATACGTCGATAACGCATGCAAGTAGAGGCGCGATTTAGTTTTATTTGGTTGAAAATTATTATATTTAGCCCGCTATATTTATCTTCTTACATTTTTTAATTATTATAATTCACATACTACAATAATATTTATAAAATAACCATCAAATGAAAGTAAGTGAAGAGAATAGATCTCCTCCACCATGGTCTTTTTCTCAATATCTAAAATAATGTAAATTATAAATTATATTTTTTTTTTACAATCAAACAGCGCATATTAAAAAATTTAACCATCTCATCCTCAGCCCGCAATGACAAAATTATTTGACTTCCGCTAGTTACCTATATTAGTCTATATAATAATAGACGATATAAGAATTTTTTTGAACCAACGAATTATTTAAGAACATAAATCGAGTGGTAAACAATTATGGCGTTTTACAATTCAATGTCTGTTTCAGACAGTTTGACTAGATATTGATGTAATTACATAGGATGTTCTTTAACTTTAAACAATTTAGTCTCGTAACTCGTTTACATTTTTCAAAAATATTCTTCTGCAATATAATATTATATTTTACCACAAGGAATTTACATGCGTTTTCTATTTTTAAACACACATAATAAGAGACCTAATTATTACAAAGTGTTTTTATTTAACGTAACTTATGCAGTTATAATATTTATTACTAGGATTGAAATTATCCATTCACAATGATACAAGGTTACGAGCTGTGAGCTACCTAGAAAAAATCTCGATAAGTAATCCCGTTTCGGATTTATATAATCATTAATTCGATAGAAAATTTAAAAAAAAATATCTGAAAACATAAGTATATTAAACCTCCAAATACCCATGCGACATTGAAACTCTATAAATATGATAAAATATAGGTAGGTACAACTGTACAAGAGTTTGAATCAAATTATTAAATGATATATATCATAAAAGGTCGTATTCGTACGGTTGAACATGTACCTAATGATGGAAAACGTTTAGGTAAAAGTCTTAAAAATGTATAATATTATAAGAATAAAATACGTATATCTATAACAGTGCTATCATTTATTTTTAAATAATTCGATGGAGAAGAAAATTCTACGATTTTTCTAACAATCAATATTTGTATTATTAATTATTAGTTATTACTAGGGCTGGGATTACGATGCACTTTGCATTGTTTTCCAAAGCTTACTGTGCGATGCTCGTCTGGTCACTAGTTTGTTTTATGTACTTATGAATGAGAATAAGAAATGCATTATTTTGCATTTTTTGAGTTTTTGGAAACCAAGTATGAATTAGAAATTTTATTTTAAGATTTTTAAACCAACATGGTTTCTATATAAATATAACAAATTATAATAGTAGTTAAGTATCTACTCGTAATTCGCATTATATTATCGGACAAGGTTTGAGTAACAATTAACTATACTCGAATTTCCTGTTAAATAATTTTAAATCGTTAAAATCGACGTCCGATGATATCGTTCGACGTTCAGTACAAGTTTTTTCGTCGTAAACACCGTTTTATTACTCTAGTTAATTTTTTTGATAATTTAATATAAAAATGCCAAAAGTAAAATGTTCGACAGCGAATCGACTGCGTGCGTTTGTACAAGAATTGGACATAATATTTTTTCTACCGACGGATTGGTGTTATTCTGTAAAATATATAACGTGAAAGTTACTAAAAAATTATTTACTGTACAACAACATTTATCAAGAGATAAACACATCAATGGAGTGGAACAGAGTAAATTAGAAAACGAGAAAAAGAATAGGTACACAAAGTTTGATTACAGAAATACCAAATAGGTCGGAATATTTTTTAGATTTAATTCGTACATTTTTGTCATGTCATATTCCGTTAAATAAACTCGAAAATCTTGCGTTTTCTAAATTTTTGGAAAAATATACCAATAAACAAACGCCTGATCGCTCTACATTACGAAAAAAATACGTCAGTATTTACGCATTTTTTTTAAGGGCATTTTATTGGGAGGTTTTTTAGGCTTTTAAATCCCAGCCCTAGTTATTACATTTAGTTTTGGTCAGTTGATTTGCTGTTAAAACAAAAATATATTATATATTGTAAATTACTAGAATTCGTTAATCTCAAATTTTCAATCTTCTTGTTCGTGGATGGAATAACTGCAATATTGATGTTAGGATCGCAAAAACACTTAATTACTTCTTTGATTCACTGTGATATTAATAATGATCTAAAACCAACGATATTTATAAGTACCCAGTACCTCACGTATAAGTATTATTTTAATTGGCACGAAACAAAATATATTCTTAATCACAAAATACTTAGTTCATATTAATACATTATTATTACATGTCGTCGTTATATTGTCCTGTATACATGGAACGGAGCTTAAATATTTTTTCCTACATTTCATAAAATAATAATATACATGCGTTGTTTAACGTGGTAAAAAAAATTACTAGCCACCTATTTACTATTCATAAATATATATGCAGAATATGTAAATCGTAACAATAACTCAATCGCATGACGTTTGTTCGATAATGTATATACGCGCACAACGCCCTAAGGCATCAGAAATGCTATACATATACAATACTAATTTCCGACGTATTGTCTGTTATTTATTTATTATTCGGACTTTTCATTCAATATAACACCAAACAAATAATAATAATAAAATTAAAAATATACGGCTATACCAACGATTCGTTCACTTCAGAAACACGAAATAAATGTGTGAATAAGCTATATCAGAGGTATTCAAACTGTGCGTCGCGGCTCCCAGGGGCGTCGCGAGAGTTTGCAAAGGGAGCCGCGTCAAAGCACCGAAAACCAACATCATATAACTAAGTCCTGTATAATTATTATAAATATTATCTGCAATCATTATCGAAATGAAAACGACACACCTTACGATTCGAACATTTGAAGTTTTATTTCTAGTACTAAAGTCACTGTTATTATCACCCATATAACATATGTCCCATATTGTATCCGTGTGTTGTTTCAATTTGTTCATAATAATTTGGGAGCCGTAAACATATTGTGAACACCCAAAGGAGCCGCGTGCTGAAAAAGTTTGAATACCTCTGAGCTATATGATTGTATGGCATAACAATATATGATATTATATTTAAACTCAATTTATTTATCCGAAGAAAATGATCAAGATTAATATATGTGTCTATCTTAATAGCTCCATCCTTTAACTCTCGTGGATGAGACAAGAACGTGTATAATAACTATTTTAATATACTTTGTATGTTATTAATTTATTATGCAATATAGTCATCCACTATAACTCCCGATTTAAACGGATTTAATAACATGCAATTTTCTTAAATAAAAACGACTGGCGCGGAGTTTATTATTAATATTAAACATGATGAATGCCCTTAACAGTTGATAAGTATAATATTATTATCATTCTCTATATTATGCGGATATTTTCATTTGATTTATTGCCATTTTTTGCCAGAAATTTACTTTACGTTTATGATCCAGAATTATAAATAATACAATATAATATAGTGCAGTATCTAATATTCTAACAACTATAATATTATTTTAGATTTAATAACATATAGTTCTTTTATATGGAATTTTGAATTAAAAATATGGTTATTGAAAAACAATTAATTATAAAATATTAAGTACTATAATTATTATTTTTAAAGTGTTGTATTATAAATTAAATAAGTGTTTCTAATAATAATAATAATAATAATAACCCGGCAAGAACTATGGAAGCCTAGGTACAGTTAGAAGGATCCCCTCAGTTCTATACATATTATATTCAAACGTTTATTATTGTGATTAAAATATGCTCTGTATATTATTGTTTATATTTTGAGTCAAAAATAAATTACACAAATATTTATTACTTACTTATACTGTTATTAGAAATTTATACGTAGGTTAGGTTAACCTATTACCTAACCATCTGCACCAACACGAATAATGAAATTATTAAATTATTAATTGAGTACGTATTTGTAACTATATGGAGACACGCGTTGCTTAGGTATGTTATTTTACACTATCATTGGTTTTTCCAGAAAGGCAAACTATTCTTCTCTTCGTTGAAGTTATTAAAATTTAAATTCTTACGATTTCTGATACTGATTTTCTTATATACCGACACCAAATTCAAAAATACCAAGATCGCCGAGAGTTAGAATTCACACTCCTTTTTATTTAAATTTAAAAAAATATGAATGACATTATCTGTTTAAGTTAATTTAAGATATCATAAGTATAATATATAATAGCTAATATATTATATTATAGTCATCAATAAACTCAATTAGAGTTGTTTTTTTTTATTACTCTAGTTAAAAATATACCACTTTTTATTCAATACATAAATAACTTTCCTTAATAAAAATATAAAAATTATAAGCGGTTTGTCTACAAGTGTACAAGTGAATATGGTATTTTATTACATCAATATACTCAATTAGAGTAATTTATTTTTCTCTCAATATGAAATATAATTTAATATATATATATATAATATTCGATAAAAATAAATAAATATATTTTACATAAATTTATTCAACATTAAATGTTGAAATTTTGATAACCGTTCATGGTAATAACTAATATGTGATACCATGCATACGATAAGAAAATGTTCAAAAATGTTGACAGTATAATTTTAATAATTTCAAATTATATTAATACCATAATAAGTCGATCACGTTAAAGTTATATTGCTATTCTATGAATTACGTAGTACATATTATTTTTTGAAAATTAGGAATTTTTTGAAGACCATTAAAAACTGGGTTTTTCGGTCGACAAATTGAGTTCAATGAACTAAGCATAAACTGGCTTCGATCATTTTGTCGAGTAATTTCAATTATCACTAATACTGTATAATTTTGTGCGATTTAAATTATTAGCTTAAAATATAATTTATTAATACATAATCATAATTGATAATTGATATGTATATTAAAAATAATGTTGTACTTACTTTTTTAATTTTAAAGTATACATATGTAATATAATTACCTCTTAGTAAAAAAAGGTTTATGGCACAGTTAAATAAATACAGCTTCAAATAGGTATTTATATTTATTATATTTTTATAATATTAAGTTTAAGGATAGAAATGTAATTGAACTTAATAACAATTATTGAAGTAACTATAGATCAAAATAATAGTGAATACAATATACATATTACATATAGAATGAAAAATAAAATACTATAAAAAAATACACAGGTAACATAAATAATTATAATTCATGTGTTATATCATAAAATTAATATATTTTACGAAATTTCTCCTTTGAACTTTTTTCTTACAATGTCTGATTTTCCTCAATTTTTTTCAATCACTGTAAATAAAAACGTTTCCTCAAATTTTCTTGGAAATATTTATCCGTCATAACTCATAACTATCCTACCATTCCTACCACTACCACAAACGTGGCAATATAGATTGTCAAAATATCACATTGTTTGATTATTATAATATTTTATATTGTTATTCGGCATAACCACTTCTATAGTCACGGCATACTATTATAATAATAATATTATGTTTTGCGTATACATTATAATAATAATATAATGTGGTCCACCCATCATCCTAAAATGTGCATAAATACATAAATATATTTAGATACTATTAAAGGGTTATGCCGAAAATGACGTGTCCTGAAAAACTATCGTATTACTGGCTACTGTCATGTCCTTTCACTAGGACGGACACAAACGGAATTTACGAACGAAAATTGAATGTTGTCCGCGTAAACTGCATATTATTACGACTTACTTTGAGTAAGCTACGCGGGTCACGGAGTCCTGCAATGTATATAATATACATACTGTCTGTAATAATATTTGACAATATGGGACCACGATTACGTCTTTATCTTGTTCCGCATAACCCTGCAGGATGACCTGATGGGGCAGAATAGTGTGCAATTGTAATGAATAATGATTAATATAATGCAATATACCTATATACCTACATTTATACGGTGCAAATACAACCACGTTTAGCACACTAATTTAACACAACTATATTGTAATACGATATACATTGTATAACATAAAGTTTTCGAGTTTAACCCGTATGCGTCGATATAGTCAGTGTAGTCGCAGTGGTCGCAATACTGTAGGTGTATCGTTTTGTAGACACTTTATGACACTTTATCGTGATTCGTGATCATATTATAGTTTTCGTCATGGTTCCTTTGTATAGCGTTCAACCATAATCAGCGGTTCAGCGCGCAGACCTAAGGTTATTGTACAAAATATAATATCATTATGTATAGGTAATAGGTATGCGAATGCGCCGCGGTGTCTGGTAGGACGGCAGGAGCAGCAGCAGTCTGTCGCTCCCGAGTAAAAGGGGTAGACCGCAGACAACAAATCTCGCGCCAATATTATATTATATATTATACATATTCTCAGGGTACGAAATTTTCAGGTTATTATTATTATCGTTATAGAACACGTATTGCGACCCACGACGAGATACAAACTTCACTCAGTTATATAATATATAATATTATTTTATTTTATAGACACATATAAATAGGGTGTCGGCGGTGACCCAGGTGAACGAACTCACCCCATTCGCTGGACCCATTGTCGTATTTTATATTATTATTATATACATAGTGAGGGGGTAATAGAACGCGCGCGTACATTATTGTTGTCTCGATTCCGTCACGACGTTATGTACATATTATATTGTAGGGTCTCGCGCGGCCGACCGTCAGCTGCTCGCGTGCCGCCTGTGTCGTATATACGCGCGATGATTACCTACCTCCCGGCCGCGGGGAGCTGCTACCACTGGTGCTGCTGCTTTTGACGCTGTCTCGAGTCTCGTGACGTCACGGTCAACGGGTGCACATAAACATATACATATATATTATATTATTATAAATGCCACTCACTGGTATTCGGTATTCTACCAATAGGTATACATAAAATTATAATTCATGCGTACGCAAAAGTAACATATTAAGAGGATGTCACACTGGTCATTTAATTTAACTCTATATCTACCCATATTATACCTAATAGTACACGTGATAAATTTTAGATTTTAAATATTTAAACAACGGACCTGTAAACATCCACGGCATTGACCAACAACTTGCCAAACGGTGCCACCCCTCTGGTCCTGTATGGGATCAATCCGTTATGTAATATTTAAATCAAATTTCTTTATAAAATCTAACTTTTAAATAAAATACATAGGTATGAGCTACAACAAAACACGACCATATAATCACCCCTTTATAAACTATTGTATAGGCAACACCGCCTCTCTTTGCCACGCCACTACAATATAGATATAATACCTATAAACAGCACGGAAGACCCACACTATAATAATAATATATACTTATACAGGTATACGCAGTATAATATATTATGCATAATAAATACAGTTACTTGGCTCTAGGCTAAAATAACGAAAAATTAAAAACAAAATATATAGACAATAGGTATATAATGAAAACAAAAATAGCACAAAATAATGTGTTTTTTTTTTTTTAAATAACGCAATATACCGATAGGCCAGGGTTTATTGTATTTAAGCTTGTAAATATGTAAATTATAGGTAGAAAATACACCTTAAATAAATCATTAATATAAAAAGTCAATTTGAATTTCGTATACGTATTTTGTCAATAATGAACAGTAATATAAAACCTGATTTTTTATATTTTTAAATATACATAATAAAGACCATATTTGAAAATTCTTGAGAATTATTATAGTAATTAAGAGGATGTCAACGCATCTCACTGACATACCAGATTTTATGTTCGCATTAATGATTATATTCCTAATAATTTCTAAATTAGAGTGAGATTATAAAAAATAAAGGTAAAAATATTATCAACGATATCTCAAAGGCTGTTTATTATATTTTTATTTTAAAGCGAGTTATGAGTATTTTAAGGTATACAAACAATTTACAATTTTAAAATACTCATAACTTGCTCCAAAATTAAAATATAATAAATAGCCTTTGAGATACCGTTTATAATATTTTTACCTTTATTTTTTATAATCTCACTCTAATTTTAGAAATCGTTGTGACTATAACCATTATTGCGAATATAAAATTTGGTATGTCGCATTTGGGTCAGAGAAAAAAAAATGCGCTGACACCCTCTTAAGAAGTCTCTTGTAGATTTACAAACTCCTATTTTTCAAACGAGAACCGTCCTTTATTCAGTATATTAGTTAGCAGGGGAGGATTTAAGGCACTGCGAACTATGCGTCCGCATAGGGTGGCAACATCATGTTGAATATTTACATTGATTTTGATTTGATATAAAATATTTAAAATTTTATCTATATCACTTCAAAATTTTGAAATTGTGGATTTTGTATTCGTTTATTTTTAGCGAAATAATATTTATATTTTCCCAGGAACTTGTCGACGACAACGATGATTGTATTTTATTATAGCTTATCTTATCTTATTGTTTATGAAATGTCTCATAATAATGTACACGAATATTGGAGTACACATAATACAGTGGCGTATCCAGGGGGGGAAGAGTTATTGGGTTATAACCCCCCCCCCACACATCACCGAAAATTATTCAATCTTTAATTCATTTAATGATCGATCGACATAATAAATTAAAATTCAACACAATTTAATGTTACCTATATTTTTTAATATAATTGTTAAATTGTTAAATCCGCCCCTGTTGTTAGCGCATATTTTCCAGATCATATTTTGTTTATATCAAAATCAAAACTTAAAAAGTAGTTTTTAACTTAGGAATCTATTTAATTTTGAATACTATGGATAATAATATGTTTACGATAATGAGTTTGAAATATATTGGGGCTTTGGAAATTTTAATTTTGTATCATTAAAAGACACTCATGTAGTCTGTGGCTAAAAAAGAATATACCTATACTTATTCCTAAGAATTTTAAAATCGGTATGATAAATACATATTTTTAAACGGTACTTATATTTAATTATATTTAACCCTTTAACTTCTGCGGTCATACTATATTACATCACGCGCAAACATCCCGTTTCCGAAAATCAGAATTTAAACGCAACAACGTTTTTAATCATTAATAAAAGAAGGGGGTGAGTGTGGTTGGTAAATCATTTTGTTTATTATCAAAACTATTTAAACTTCAAATTGTGTGATTGTTTTTAAACTAGGTATAGGTATATTTTATATTATCCAAAATTTTACGAAATTGATCGCGTTTAATTGAATATGTTAAGTAATATGATGATTTTCAAGACTTCAACCGCTGTCGTTTTCAACATAACTTATATTTACTCCGTATGATCTTTATCACATTTCAAGCCTGGTCAGCGGTTACCCACTATTTTATGTGTTCATGTTGTGTAGATAGTAGGTGCTGTATCCTATTCGACACCCCAAGTCAAGCAATCCTATTTCGCAGCCACCGCAGCCACCGATATGCACGCGCGCAACCGGCGTGCGATAACCGAATATATTATAATAATATAATATAATATATACGGCGTGTGCAACACGGTCCGGTGATAATGATAATGATAAACAGACACGCGTTCACATTAAAATATATTATTTATTATACGAATAATATTATACATACATCACCAGACGTTCTGACATATACTGCAACGAACGCGATTATTATACTCAGACATACACACAGACACACACACACACACTCATTTTATGTATACGCTATTTATCCGGTCAACCCTTCATCCCCCTATCCAGCGGACAACACTCCGCTCCGATGAACCGCGAAAATAACATGCCAGTGAAAAATTGAATACAACATATAAAAATATATAATATGAAATACACTGTAATTGTTAAAAAAAACCAAGCCGACCTTTTTTGCCCATTTTTTCCTTTTACCCATCATTGTTGCGATTTGCGTATTACATTTATAAATAAAATAATAGTAGTAGTAACACATTTATTATTATATAAGCGGCCGCCTGTTCGAGCTACAATCGATGATGGGTCTACAGTAGCATATAGGTCTGTATTTTCTTCTTTGTGATTTTTCCACGCGCAAATATTATTCTAAGTAGGTACCAGAGAGAGAGAGAGAGAAAGAGTTTCGTTCGATGGATGGCTTTTTGTTTTCAGAATGAAACGATTTATGCACTGCTATTATACCACACCTCGTCTGTACAGAAAAAAAGTCGCGCGATCGCGTTTTGTTCAAAAAAATATCACACACGCCATCATTGCGTGAAATCAGATTAAAAATAATCGTCTTTGTTCCTGTCAAAAAAATTATATTAATTTATCATTTTATACGTAATAATATCACACGACACAATAAGGTACCTACAATGATATAAACGTAATTACGTCGGGATTGAGAGTTCAAGACATTTCCGTCTCAAATTAAATTTCATAAATAAGATATTATATTATTTTTGTACTTGTGGTAAAAAATCACCAATACAATTGTGTTCTAAGTTCTAACATAGCTATTTGAAAAACAAAATTGGTACCTACCTAGTTAAATATAATAATGAAAGTAATGTCTATATACAACCAGTGAATTGGAATATTACAACCATAGTATTTATTTGAGGCGTTTATTATTTCAAAATTACCGAAAGGGACATTTTTTCAAAACAATTTGTTCGTATTTTCTAGATAAATGGTCGTACTGTATCTAACATATGCACAATTCCTGTTAAGATATTAAATATAAAACAAATATACAGCTGCAGATATAGACTGATCATGGAACATTGTATTAGGTTTCAACCATAAAGTAATATTACTCTATGGTTTCAACATTCACCCATCCGATAATGTTATTTCCAAACAAGCCATAATTGAAATTTTTTCACGGTAAAATAATAATGGATGATTTTAATAATTTACTCTCAGATAATATAGTAGTATTTTAGTACTTTGAATTATATGAAATTATCTAAGTTTAATAGTGATTTAAAGGTGATTTACAATTACAATTTTAAAGTGCCCAAAGTATGATCCCATTTGATGGTAACTATAAAATGTTTTCAGTTTATTATAATCAAATAAAGTTTTAATGTTGTCCTTGATGTGATGTAAAATTAAGGTTTCATCTTTATTAAATGTTTTAATGATTGTTTCAAAACATAATATTACAAAGTAAATTTTAAAACCAGTCATGTGTGAAAAAACAAAGAAATTGTTGATTAGTTTCAAATCAGCCAGATGTCAAATTTGAAACAAAATTCTATACAGTTATAATAAAACTATAAATCTACATAATATAATGCTTGTTTAACAATCTATTCGTAAAATAAATATTTATCGGCAATGTGTATACACTTCAGTACTTTGATTTTATATAGAATATTTTTTCATAAAAAATCGCAGAGTAAAATATAACCTTATTTTTTTTTCGTTAGGTACTTAAAAATTCGAAAAATTGTTTTTGACTAATTTTGAAACTACAGCACTTTTCAGCAGGTACACTGCGGTGGCCGTTACGCGAACATAAAGTACATATTATATTATACGGCGGTTGTCGTTAATTTACCTTTGATGAATAAAAAAAAACGGAATTTCAATAGGCAGTCGCCGCACGCCGCACGTCGCCTGTCGCGTGCCACGTCATCGTAGCATGAAATCAAATTCGGGACCGGTTGTTCAGTCGCAGTATATATTATATTATTATTATAATAATATACGGAAAAACGGGCATCACGCTCGCGACACAACCCTTCTCCCAGCATAGATTAAACAGCGTGTGCGTTGGCCAGGTGTAAGTATATGTGTGTGCATAAAAAAAAACAAAACAAAACAGCCCGTGGTCGGGGGGCTCAATGACCTATAGAAAAAAATTCAAATGAGATACAGATTTATACACAATGAGAACAAAAACTACCAACCCTTCGTTCCATATACTGCACGTAGAGGTAGGTACCAATTTGAGCGTGCGCGCTGCCGGTTTATATGTTGTACATAATGCAAAATTAACGCGTAGGACCGCTTTATGATAAGCACAATATGGCAGATGCAAAAAATAATATTAGCACGAACGCGCAGTAGGTAGTAGGTACGCATATTATGCACAATAATACATATTACCTACTATTCATTAGTAGTAGGTATCTACGTGATATTGTAGACATGAAATAGTAGTGTATAATGCTATATTATGCTAATGGCCATGGTTACTGATGCCTTAGAGACTTTGTCCAATAAAAAAAGAAAAAAACTAATAAATATTATTAAAAATATTAAACTCACGTGCAGTTTATTAGAATTTCGTGTTACACCGATTTTTTTTCGTATAAATATAACCAAAATATTTGAAAGTATTATAATAATGTGTGCATTTTAACGCTTATTATTAATTAGGTAACGTAAAAGTTTCAGATTATTTCGGAATTCGGGGGTCAGTTTGTTTGTCTTTTAAAAACAATTTATTTCTTATTTTTATAATAGTGTTTTTTTAAATGCTTTAATGGCAACATGTCGGTTTATTTATTTTTTATAATAATATGCAGTGGGACTACTAAAACATGAATGTAATTTAATTTTTTTATCAATCGTAGAACATCTATAAACAAATAAATTTGCGAACATGCTTACCCTTTTTTTAAATTCTGATTTTAACACTTCAACATTTTTAGAAAATGATCCTCCAAATAATTTATTGTAATAATAGGATGTTCTAATTTGAAAATCAAGAGCTTTTATGATTACAGGATACGTCTTCTTAAGTAGTAAAAAAAATCTTAAGAATTTTGAATAACTTCATTATGAAAGTTTGAAAAATGGAGGTGAGCGTGCTTGATGAATTACGCTTTATAGTCTTCAGGTCTATACAATATGGTCAATATGTTAAGTATTATAATACAAACATCATATGTATAATATATATATACTGCGGTTATATAGTTCAAGTTGAACGTAGAAAATTAATTATATTTGCACTTTAGATCGCGGCGTATAAGCTATAGTATCGAGAGACGTGCAATAAGAATTTTATGCAATAGATAGTACATAAACTTCAATTATATTGTGCGATCGCCGTTATTTGCGCATTATAATTACGAGTCATCATGAAAACAATTTAAAATTTTTCGCGATTAGGTATCCTTCGAAATGTCGAATCATATTTTATTTCCTTCAATTATATTGTTGAAAATATATTATACATTTTTTTAGCCGTCTTTTCCGTCAAGATACCAGGTTTACGCGAAGGATTTTATAACGATTACCACTCGACATCATCATTCATCATACCTTATATCCGCTATGCAAACAATGTTAATATGTTTTTATCTTTGTGCAATTTAGAAGTGTGAGAGGAAAAAACGCATTCAACAAGTGTGATATATTATAATATGCACGCGTGATTGACATAGCCATAAAAGATAACGTCACCTGAATAATATTGTGAATTTTGAACTCGACAGCAGCAGACAGTATGTACCACCACTCACCAGCTAAACTCCTATATATTATAATATTGTTATTATTACTATTATATAAAAGCACGCGTTTTATATTGATGATGCAGGTTGGTATAAAAGACGACGGGGCTTCGAGAAAAGGACGTCTCTGACAATATATCTCCTATGAAATCGTTTTTATCCAATTTTTTTTTAATTTATCATAGCCCATAAGGTACCCCTCAACACTTTATACTTGCGTATGTATATAACACTAAAATATTATACACGTGCGCGTGTTATAAGTTTTAAATTTTAATAAAATCACAACAACGGTGTAATTAACTGCCGTAAACAAACTAATTGGTATACATTTTAAATTGAAAAATCACTTTTTACATTTGACATTTAACACGCGCATTTGAAATAATGTGTTTTTCAAACAAATAATAATATGATTTATCACTTTAACGCGGTACATCCGATTGAAAATAAAAATAAAAAACTGTTTTTTTTCTCCTGATTTTCGTGATTAATAACGATGTCAACTGATATGTTGCAATACTAAATGACTGCAAATTGTAATACACTTTACAATGATTTATGTACAAACTTAAAAATAATGAGTGAGTGCTTTTTTTCTCGTATAAATAATTGAACAAGTAAGTGTTTCAAAAATTTCAAAAACGATAAAATATAATAAAATATATTGGAATACAATAAATTTTAAAAATTAGGTATACATTAAATATTATTGTATGATGGCAGGTTAACCATCCAATCGAATGTATTATATGATGCGTTTAAATAATAAACAGCAAGGCAACTCACTCTATTTAGTTTTTATTTTGTAATAATTGTTATAAACTGTATTATAGGCAATTATTTGTATTGCTTCGTCAATAAAGTATTTGTTTTTCTATATACATATTATTCTTAAAATATTGTGCTATTGACCATCATGCTTGTTAAATAAATAAATAATATTGTTACCTATACAAACATAGCAAGTACTCACCTACAATGTAGAAAATCATAGACATTGCGTATCATAATCGATTAGTAGTCCAAGATTGTTCTTATAATTTCAATCGGATTTAAATTTAGTCTTAGTAATAGATGAAATTTACAATACTATATAATATTATTATTATAAAGACCTGGTTGCACCGAGGTGACAGAAACCGTACGAATGCCGGTAATCGTTGCATCCTGTCCTGTGTGGTGTGCATATTTTTTTATCCAACCGTCGTACTTGTTGGTATAAATGAAATCGATACCGTATATAGGTACACACAAAATATTATAACTTGAAAAATATTCTATGCATATAATAGCTGGTTGCTGGTTGCTAAAACATTGAGACACACACACACTACTCGAATAATCGATAATAATTATTATTGTCGAGATTTGTTCGACACCACGTGTTACAGCCGTATTTATGATATTATAATACACAGATATAAGTATATAGGTATATAGGTACTATCAAGTTGATTACATGTGAAAATTGTACACTATGTGCCTGTATTTAATAATTATGGTTATTATCTTTGCGCGTTATTGACACTGATATAAAATATGATAATCACGGCGTATATTTAATAACTATTATTATTATTATTATTATTACAAGTCGAGATCGTACCGTGTTAATGTCCCACGCTGTCCATAATATAATATAACTAAATGTGCCTATAATAATATTTTATTTGTCGTAATATTGCAGTTACCTATATGCATGTATCGGTCGTTTCAGGGGATTTGTTTGCCCGAAACGAATGGGTGTACGAATTACGATCGAATTACGATAAACTTAATAATAACATATCGCGTTGAAAAATAAAAAAATAAACTAAACGTAATCGTAAAAACCGTTAAAATAAATACGCACCCTAATTTGCATTGTTCACGTCAATTCAAATACGAATATCGAAATCCTGCAGGTGTGAGAAATTATTCGAATATCACCCTTCGCGTATATATACCGTACTGCAGCATACTATTATTATTATCATTATCCTGATGCGTGTTATAATAATTATAATCGTACATTATGTGATAAACGACGTGCTGCCCGAAAAACGTGTTTACAATAATTATTCATGATATACCTACTATAATAATAATATGTACGTACGTGTGAGTGTGTATAAATAAATTGTCGTCACTGCGGCAAAATTTGAAATAATAATTTATTATGATTGTAATAATAACGCTACTCATGAAAAACCCAAAAAACAACGTATTTATTGACAGCGACGTCAAATTTGCAGAAGGTACGTAGTGTATACTATATTAGTACATAACACCATCAGTTATACCAATTACCAACGGTATATAATGGTTATAGCCGTTATAGGTATATCTACGACAATTTTAATATTCGAGAAACGCTGTGTTATTATCGCTGGTGGTCGGGATTTACAATATTCAACACGAATAACCAATTTACTAGTCGAATTTTATGTAACCACTTATAATAATATGGCAGTGTGTAATGTATAGTTTAGGTATACAGAGTGATCCATTAAGTAGTAAGACGCTCATCGTTATTTCAGAAAAACTAACACTTTCTGGGGGAATTATTGGCGTAATATATCAAAAATAATTTAAGTTTATGCTAAAAATTACAAAACCGCTTGAAACCAGAAAATTGCAGGTTGGTTTAATATAACATTTTTCCAAAATCGTTTTATTCCGTCAATCTGGAAAAAAGCATTGGTTACTTTTTTCGAAGATCTAAGCTTTTTGTTTAAGTTAATTTATATAGGTACCATCTAAAAATTTCTTATAAATGTATATTATATAATTTTAAACTTAATATGCATATTATAATATTATGAGGATGGACGACAATAATTATAATTTATAATAATTTTTTTTAGATTTAGAAAAACAAAATAATATATATGTATGTGTAAGGTTATATAGGCTATATGTATATATATATTCACGTGACATCTGAAATAAAATGTCAAAAGTTCCTAATATAGAGACGTACACTTCTGTATTATATATTTATTTCATTAATTTAATAATAGACACTAATTATTATTGATGACAATTATATATTATTTTTTTTTCTTTCGGCAGGTATGCATTGAACAGACGAGCTCCATGACGTACCTGCATGCATTCAAAGCATCTGATATAGTAAGTTATAACATCTAATCAAAATTCAATAAATTCTCAAATAATAACGTTTTAATCACGTGAATAAATGGTATTAAATTATCTGATGCCCGTATTCACTTAACAAAACCTGCGCGTCTACGTGTGCATTAAAAATAATAAACTGTAGCCTGTAGGTATAGGTGTACCATAAATTATATTTGCTAATTAAGACAGTTTTTATTTTATCGTTATTTTTTTATATGTATGTAATATAAAACATAAACGTTACGGCCTATATTCACACGTTAGTTTAGTCAGTTTAGGTACACACCTACGCAACAAACACCATCAATGACAGTTCCAACAACACTTTAGGCTATAACTATACGTAGGTATCCAATTTACACAGGACGTTAACATATCACATGTGGGAATATACAATAATATTTCAAAAACTGTTTATTTATTATATAACATATTTTCATCTGGCCAATATAATATGTAATAATACGATGGCCAGGTGGTATGTCCATTGTCCCCCGTTGATAATTTTAATTTGACATAAGTGAAATGCAATTGCACTGAACACAGTTTGTGAGCTTCTCCGCGTGTTTGATAGTACCGTATAGTTTTCAATTTCCGGATATACTTTTGTTTTATATATACATATATATATATATATTTTTTATACGTGGTTTGATATATTTAATAACTATAATGTATTATGCGGATATTAGATATAAAGTATACGCTACAATAACAATCGTGTTTATAACAATGTTTTTTATAGAAAAAAAAGTAACATTTATATACGAGTCGTATAGACATTTATCCCCATCGTCATGAACTTACTTTTACGTGACTACTAAGCACTTCTCATTTCTCTTGTTTGATTCTTATATAGATGTGCATAAAATAAGAAGCCTTACCTATGCAGTTTTAAACGTTAAAAACCCCTGAAACGTTATATTTAATATTTTATGTGATAATAATTTGGACACGACTACTATTATGAGTATACAATATAATATACCTACTTATGTTTGTATATATTAATATAGTGGCCATTATAAAATTCTACCGTTGAACATTTTATTATATAATATGATTTAACTGAGCGCACACATTTTGGTGTACTTCTTACGTTTTATTACATGTATATAATATGCGTATGTAACGTGTGTGCATGCTTATATCGAATTTGAATATTGAAAATTAAAGACCAGTGAATCGGATCGGTTGAAATTCTTGCTCTTATAAAAACACAAAATCGGTACATTTTTGGTTGATAACTGAATTCGATATGCACATATTAACTTATATAGTAAACCTACTCGTATATTTGTTTAAACATATGTAATATATTATAATAAACGGCAATATTTTGTTCCTCTTAAAACCGATATGGTAGGTAGGTACATTTTGCAGCAGATTTATGTACGATTGGGATATTTTTTATCGTGATTATTTATTATATTTACTGTATGTATGACGTGTTTACTAACAATACGGTACAATGAACATTTCGTTTGCAAATTGAAATGATAGAAGAAAAAACCAGTCGTATTGCGCGTAACTCGAAAGAAGACTTCTCGTATCTTGTTGACGTCACTCGTCGTAAGGGTTTTATTGAGTTTGAGTTTGTGAAGAAAAAAGAAAACCATTGACATCGCACAGACAGCGAGGGATTTTAGGATATCGGTGGTAGTGGTTCGGCCGATTAAGTGTTATAAGTCTCTTTTGCAAGCAATTAACTTGTTTCGAAATCCTCTTGCTAAAATCGACACAATTTCCATCGAATATTGTTTTTTACAAAAATTCCAGTGTCTTACTTACATCATATTATTCATATTTTACTCGTAAAAGAGCGGTATTAGATTGGATAAGACATAATAATATATATACGGTATTTAATACAAATTAAAAATAATTAAAATTATTGTAGATATTGATTACGATTTAAAGTTCGATTAAAAATATTGAAACGCAGTTTTAGGATATTCACGATATTACAATAACTTTTGTGGTGTTAAACATTTCAATTTTTTTTTCATGCAATGTTCGTCCCTTTTACTTTACGATTGAACTTTGAAGTGATCGACGTAAACTGTTTACACAATCAATTATCATCATCCCGACTTCCGAAACCATGGTTAAAAATATTTAAAAGATTTAATAATGCAGATAATGTCATGATGGTTACACAATTTATAAATATTAAAATACCTGATTGACAGTCGACAGATCAACACTTCATTATACAAAGTAGTTTTTATAAAATTAAAAGTATGTCATTTATAGTACATAATAGTATAACATGATCAATCATCGAGTTATTTTTTTCGTTATTATTATTATTATTTTTTTTTTTTTTTTTAGAATAAAGTCTTCAAAATCTCGAATTATTTGCCTATGCAGTTGTAATACTGAAAAAGAAAGGTTGTGATGAACAGAATAGAATATTTACAGATTTTAAAGTTTATTCCTTAAATTTACGGTGTAGAAAAACGTGAATATTGATTCGATGTTTTCTTTGTTGAGAGCTAGTTAGAGATAATTTGGGTCGGTAAATATTTTTTTACGTGCTTCGGCGTATTTTGAACTTTTGGTAACGATGTGGTCGATTGAATGATGGTTGTGTTCGTACGTCACATTCTGGGGCAGTTCTTTTGGAGTCGAGGAAGAATTGGGCGATATGAGTGTCGCCTATTTTAGAACGAATCAAATGGAGTTTATATAACTTCATCAGTATATGTATCGTTATTGTATACCTTTTGAATATAATTATCTTATTTTATTTACTTTATTTCTAGTAATACCACACATACAAAATTTAATCTGATTTTGTTAAATTTGTATTATAAAGTGCGTACCACGCCTAATGGGCAATGGCTAATGCAAACCACTAAATATATCAAACCAATTACCTTCAATTAAAATATGATCAGGGACTATCAAAGTAAAATTGAAATCCATAAAAAAGTGATATAATGCATGTTAATGTTTAATTTTTACTTCGGTACCTCTTATACCTATACCATCGCATTAAACTGTACTACAAACTTATAAGGTCTACGGGCTGATATTAGTGGTTCATATAAGACGGGCACACTCGCACACTTAAATACTTAATGTGTATTTTAATCCAAAACTCGGCTGTAACGATAAAATATATACATCCAATAAAATGTATAATGTATGTGAGATATTCTCTAGTCTCTACTGACATTGAATTTACACGACGTACTCTCTCTCTATATATATATAAGGTGTAAATATTATATATACAGGATGTCCCGCGAGGATTTACCCATTGCGATATCTCACGAAATACTGGAGATATCAAAATGCTGGTTTTATAATAACTAATAAGATTTACATGGATAAAAACTAAAATTATTTCATTTTTTAATTTATTTTAATGTTTTTATAAATAATTTAAAAAATATATTTTTTATTTAATTATTTCCAAAAAAATTAAAGATAGCCATTTCGTAGAATTTATCTTTCTGAAAATATTGACTTTCAAAATTTATTAATTTATTAACCAATCAGAATTACGCGCATGCGCACAAATAGTCGGGGCTCTGGGTTATTCTGGCTTCAATAATTAGCCCGATGGCTTCATCCATTGTATATGAACTAAGGGTAAATCCCACGAGACACCCTGTATAGTGTGTCGCTATACTGCGTCACAACATTCTCGTTTTAACCAATTATCATTCAGAGAGCTATTGATCTCGCTTAGAGGGGATTAAACAACATCAGTACGTGATTACTCGTAAATCGTTTGTTAAATTTACTGATAGCTGTAGGAAGGACTCGACGTGGTTGATAAAGGGAAGAAAATAACGATATACAATGATTCGACGTATACTCGTATGGCAGCAATTCGGTAATGTTTATCGATTTGTATTAGAGACATTCGAGGAAAATACCCGAGCAAAGGGGTTGTAGTTGAGGACAAAAAAGAAAGTGTTTTTTTTCTTTTTATGGTTTTTACGAGCTTTTCTCAGCGGGGGGGCAACACTGTCCAGCAGAGAATTATATATATACCGCCACTATGCCAGTATAGCTACACATAACCAGTAAGCACAGTAATGACAATTGTATTCGTCAGGGGTGTCTCTAGACCCATTTTCAGAGGTGGTGGTGAAGGCGAAATATCCAAACAGAGCCTTTGCATATTATTTTTACAACATCTGTAAATTACTTATTACATTTATTGCGTAAATATATTTATGTTTGTCAGTATATATGTTATAAAAGGATGTCGTATACCCATGTGTTTCGCCGTATTACTGACGCTTCACATTATTCGTTGAGAATAATCCTTTTTGAGTATTTTTTTTTTTTTTAATACTATCAAATTTGTAGGTATAAAAATATTATTTAGAACTCTCAAAAGCTTTTTTTTTAGCCTTACGCTTATGTTCTAGAATCATAAAATAATATAATGTTCGCTTTTGATACGATAAAGATCCTACTCGTTCTAGAAGATTCGCATATTATTTTGTGCCATAATTGCTTCCGAGATGTTTTACTATACATCACATTCAACACTAACATCTTCACCAAAAAAAAAAAAAAAAAAATGAAATTTATTGGATTAGATTAAGGTAGTGGTACGATGGCGTGGGGGGGGGGCAAAGCTGTAAAGGACAGTGTTGTTATTTTTCGAAAAACTCGGCACATCACAGAGACCCATCTGGATTGATTTTGCACCTACAGACACACGCGGGGTGGGCGATCGACGTGGTTCATCTCTTCTGCAGCACGCGTTGTAGCGAACAGCAGCTGGCTAGCCCACACGCCATGGTTGTCGACGACACAAGGTCAACAACAAAACCCGCGACGTTCTAATTCGATTTCGTTTCGTTTTTGCCCTCCCTTTAATCCGATAAAACCCGCGTTCAGCAGACTTTACGAAACGTAATATTATTATTTATTATTACTATTATTATTATTATTATTATTATCATCGTCATCGTCGTCGTACTACACCGCTATATACACAACTGCTACAACATAGCAGCTAAAGTATATTATTAGTATTATAATAGTATATACACCCTACACCACCACTCTCTCTCTCTCTCTCTCTCTTCCTCTATATATCGTCTCAAATGAAATTACACCCCATGGTGGTTATATTCAATTCTTCAAGGAAGGGAACAACTACCCCTATTTTCCGATATTTTTAAATTGTTGCATATTATAGTAAAACACCTTTATTTTTGCATGCCAACAGCTGATAAAAATTACAATAATTGAAATGGAGAAAAAACGGCTAATCTTGAGTACCTAGCCGAAATATATAATTATGAGTTTATAAATTATTACTTCATATTATAGTTATCATTGTTCAAAATGTCTATAAACCATTAATAAACAAATTATAATATTATCGTGTGATGAAATTCTTTATTTTATAAGTTTTTTAAAGTCATGATCATGAAGGTTATCAATAATTGCGAGAGTATGATTAATATAGTGACATAGTGAATTGATGAAAATGTGTGGGGATTATCGTATTGTTCACGAAATCTCATCTTGATAACAAATTGTTGTGATGACAATCGTATTACTGTAGGATGTGCTCATTGATAAGGTGTATTTGACGTCCACGCTCAAATTATTTTATACTAAGTGATATGTCAATATGTCATAGCTTATCTACATAATATTTAGGTATTAATAGTATGACGGATATTTGAAACCATAAACAAATCGAATGACTTTAGGTACTAATAACTAACATACCAACCTATATCAAAAGAATAAAAGTTAAACAATTTATCATTCATAACTCTGTGTGTATGGCTTGAAAATACAAACTGTATGGGTTGCCGTGTCCATTCAACCCCTTTCCAGATAACTATCATCATCGCTGTTGTGCTCCGCGCTGCTCGATTTCATGTATTACAAAACATTCACAGCCGTTGATATTATTTTAAAATGATTATAATATGATAATATTATTCCCTACCTACCTACCTATATGAATATGATGGTTTTTTTTGGCGTTGTTTCTATTCAGCTGCAGCGTTTACTGCACAGTTTTATCTTTTCGCGCGTACCTAAATAATTCACAATTCGGTCTTAAATAATATATTTTGTGTGTTTTGTCAGGCGCACGACAACTATATAGTTACTGGTATACTACGGTAACTCCTACAACCCGTCGAGCGAAAATCACCGTAAATCGGTTACCGGGATAACGCCATTTTTGTATTTTCTCGTAATCGGATTTGAACGACAACAACAACAACAATAATATAATATGGTATTATAATAAAATCGTATAGTATTGTGTTGTATTATTGACGACGCGACAAGCGATGGCTGAGCGTTTTTCAAATACACAGTTAAATAGGTATCTATTAAACGATGCAAAATCAAATTATGTAATAACTGCACAGATTTAGCACGTACCTATTTAAAATTATATGGTCTTTAAATCGTTTACAATCGTTTAGTACCTACTTTAACCTCCGCCGTCATCGTGTTGGTTTAAATAATAAGGCTAATAAGACGTATTACATGGTATACTGTTTCCCTCGTATATACCACCACCGGAAAGGAGATTTCTGATAATAAAAATAAAAATCGCGTTAACAACAACAATAGAAATAATAACAAACCGATAATGTGCCAAACGATAATAATATTCCGTTCAATCCGTATAGGTTTGTAATATTATCCAATAATTATATTGAATGAATAGTCGCACCGCGATCAAAACGAACTACTCTGCAATATTATAAGTATGATTTTAGTTATTATAACAATAGTATACTGATAATAACATAATATGCAGAGCATCAGGCCGTCATTTACGTGCACAGAAGCATAATATATAATACAATAATAGTATTTTGAATTATTAAAATACGTTACATGGACAACTACAACAACGTCTACGGTTTTCTATTATAAGGATAAAATATGTAATCCTATGAATATTTCTGCGTTGTTTCAATAATGCGTTTTAATAGTTATTGTTGTATCGTGGACATTTCGTTTCGGAAATCGTTCATAATACGCATTATAATACGCGTATGTCGGGAGTTGTGGACCGTACATATTATTATGATACAGAAATTATTGAGGTCATTCATCGCGGTACGTACAAATAATACGCCAGAGTAATATTTCTATGTTTAGAATAAATCGATTTATCGCGAGGGACTATATATAATATGTATTATTATATAGATGTATTTTCTGATCCAGGTTGTTATGATAAAAAATTTGAATAGTAAAATCTCTATTTTGAAAAAAAAAAAAAAGAAAGATGAGAAACAGCATGAATAATTTTGATTGAATGAACTCTAATGAAGTCGTGTGCATTGTAACTTTTCTTCTCTCCTTTTTTTTTTTTTTCGTACTAACAAAGTAAAGAAACTCTCGCCCATTGATTGGTTGCCGGATTTAAAGTTCTTACGTGTTGCTTTGTTACTGACAAATCAGAGAGCGGAAGCTATTATTCCGTGTGAGATTGATCGGAACAATTGGATTACACGCGTCTTTGGTTACTTCACTCCATATTTGAATGCAGAAGAACTAAATGATGATTTGAGACAGTTATTATTTGCACGCCATACAGCCCTCTGTAACTGCAGAAATAATAACATTCATCTAACGAAGAGATAATGATTACAAAATAGATTATTTGTTTTTTTTTTTTCAAATACCCACAATAAAACGGAATGGTTAGAGGTGATTTAAAACAAATTGTGTACTCAACTCGTAATAATAATTACTAATTAAAATCTAATTCTTACCAAGATTAATAATTTAGAGCTTGCTTGAGTGTATAACGTAGACAAGTACACGATTGATTAAATATTAATTTTGAATTATCAGATTTCTCACATTTTACTATAATATACAGACTTAGCACAGAGCGAGCGAGCGTTAATTATAAAGATAAATGTATATTTATATAGTCATTTCGAGGCTCAGCGCTTTTATAGAAGGCAAGCGAATATGAACAATAATGGACAAGATCGACGCCGAGACATAGACATAGACTAGAGAGTCTAAAATTTAAAGGGTTCTTTAACTGTGGTTCGCGATAGCCGTGTCGAGGGTCCTCGGCGGTTCTGTCTAAAAATTAATATTTAACGTTTTAATATATATTACTTAAATGAGAGATGAAAAAGTTTTACTTTTTTTTTTATACTTTGAATTTGCCGTAAGCATTATGTTTGGTTCCAATTGTTCTCGTAGACGTGTTATGTAGATTACCCCAAGCGTAATTATACCTACTTGTTGATGATTGTCTTAAAAAAAAAAAAATACATAAATAAAAAATAACTTTGATGTAAATACGTTAAAAGTACTGCATTCAAAAATTTACAATAACAATCCTGTATGAAAGAGTGAGAAAATTGTTTTCCTGATATAAAATCCCATGTATATAATATGCATAATGTACAATATATAAAGAAGAACAACAACTACAGCTCTCTGAATAATTATTATGCGAGAAAGAATCGTGTCGGATGCCACTCCACGGATACTAAACACCTACACACACACGCATTATAATTTATACAGAGTGTTCCACGGAGATCTGACAACCGAAACAACTTTTGTTCTGATCAATATTAAAAAAAAAATTTTTTTAATATAATGCATAGACGGTTGCGCTACATTTTTTTTTACCAATTTTTTATTTTTTAATACTGAAAATATAAAACTTAAAAATTTCCGAAACATTCAATATATCAAATTTGTAAATCTTATATTTAGAAAAATTAATATGGTAAAAAAATTTATTTAAGTCAAACAGCTAATTTTTTTTAAATTTCTTAAATATCAATATTCTCGTTAAGTAAAATACGATCTAGTTTATGTTAGAAACATTATATAATTTCAAAAAATATAAATTTCAGCCATTTGACTTAAATAATATGTTTTACCATATACATTTTTCAAGAATTAAGATTTTCAAATTGGCTGTACAGAATGTTTCGGAAATTTTTTTCATCAATTTTAAGTTGTTATTTTCAGTATTAAAAAATGTAGCGCAAGTGTCTATGAATTATACTTCTTTATACTTTATTTTATTAAAAATAGTGAATTTACAATCTATGTACAATGGTATAATAAGTAAGTGTGATGACAAAATAACAAAATAACATTAATTACAGAAAAGGAAGGCTCCCAGCAGTGCCACCTGACAATAAATTAGAATTTTAATTGTTTAGCATTTTCTCCTTAGTTAAATTTTTATTTTTAGGCATTGAGCAGATCTATAGGTCATTGCCTTTTTAACCTTCTAGGAATAATTGAGGTAGAGGATATACTTTTAATTATGGAATTTGGATGAGCTCGAAGCTTTGAGTGAAATTTTAAGTAGTAGTATTTGGCTAAGTCGTTGAGGGTTGGTATGTTCAGGTCTTTGTGGAGGTTTTTGTTGGTAACGTACCAAGGGGCAGCGGTTATTAGGCGTAGACATATGGATTAAAATGCTTGCAAGGTTTTAATGTTAGATGGTTTTGCTGGCCCCCATGGTTGGATGCCGAATTATATTTAAACAATTTTTTTTTTTAATGTTTATTAGAACAAAAGTTATTTCATTTGTCAGAATGTAGATCTCCGTGGAATACGCTGTATAATATGTGTACATGCATTTCATTGGTTTGACACCATTTATGTTTATCATAATAACGCGTATATTATATGGTACTGTTGCAGTGCTCCTCGTCTTCGCCGTCGCGCGCCTGAAATAGCGATGAAGGATTTTCCTCAGACATCTTAAACGCGATTGACACAAAATACTGTAATATTATTGCTGCTGCTCCGGGAAAAATGCAGCAGCAGGTCTGCAAATTATATCTTTGCGAGGTGATACGCCATTACATTATATATACTAGCATTAGGCATTCACTCGGAGCGCCGTATAATTGGACGGTTAAGTGTCTCACATCGGAGTGGTAGACAAGGTATTTCGCCATTTCAATCATTTCATTACCGCGGAAAAGGGCAAATATCAAAAGAAACGAAGGTAAACAGGATAATATATACGGTCACAAATCCTGCAGCGCATGCGTTATTAGAATATTATGTGTGTGTGTCGTTGAGTGGACAAAGGATAACATTTATAGCTGTATACAATATGTCGTATAAGTCGGAATTGGATGCGTTGAAGAGTATGCAAACGACCACGGAAGTGCAAGCTACACTGTACGACTGCGAACAGCGTCGTCGACGACGCGCGACGCTATGAACCGAACGTAATATTTCCCGGCAAGATTATAATGCGAAGGTCAATCGTTCAACATTTTAATGACGCGCTGCAGACCGCCGTGCGATTTGCTTTGTTGTCATGAATACAAGAATATATTATATCATAATCATTCATATTTTTTACGGGTACGTATTGTTTACGATTTTCAAAACTAAGTGTCGAGAGTTGGAAAATATCAATAATTGGGGCGTCCAACTTTACTGTCTATGTCGCATCAAACGATTAATGGGCAAAATTAGACATGTTTTTCATTATCCTGGAAGATAAAACACATCAATACAACAATATAATACGTACCAAATTATTATTATTATTATTACCTATACGGCTATGTATAATATATATATATAATACTATCTAGTGTAAAATTAAAAATATATAGATGGGTCGGGGGTGTATTCAAAAATATTTTTTAAATTATCTCATAAGTACACGTTTGTTTATTTATGTATCACTATATTACATTTGATGCATATTGCAGTGCAAAAGTAGAATGTCACATCTGATATATAGATATTCATAGTTGTATACATGGTGTTTTTGGAAAACGGGAAAATATGATAAAATACTCTCAGAGAAGCAAATAATAATGTATTATTTACAAACATTTTTTAATTGAAGTAGAAACTACATACTATTAAGAATCCAAAAGTTACAATTCTCTGAAATTAATTTCGCTTTAAGAGGACGCCACACCTGCATGTGTTGTCTCCGTCTAACAAAAAGCTCATCAGTTCACGTTTTACTCCGTTAGCTTAAAAATTAGAGTGAATATAGACCTATTATGAAACTTAATTGTAAGAACATTATCTGTGGAAGTATTTTTACGATAATCCACGTTTTAAGTGAGTTCCGAGCATTTTTATTTTACAATTTATTCCACGCGCATAACTCGCTTTAAAATGGAATTATCGTAAAAATACTTCCAACAAAACACAGATAATGTTCCTACCATCAAGTTTCATAATAGGTGCATTCGCTCTAATTCTTAAGCTAACTGAGGTAAAACGTGGACTGCTGAGCGTAAGTTTTCTATGTTACGCGTTTGTAAGACGGAGACAACACAAGCGGGTAGTGTAGCGTCCTCTTAAAATGATGTCCAATTATACGTATCGTGTTATTTGGTGGTTAGGTGACATGCATTGTTTTAACCTGAAAGATCGCCTAGGTAACTTGAAAACTGTGCAATCATCGTTATTTTGGTACCATCTCAAAAACCAAGTGTCAACTACCTGTTCAACAGCGATTGACGAGTTGAAAATTCATGTCCGATGAGAAGTTATTGTTGCGATTTCTAAAAGGACGATGCGCGGAAAGAACAGTGCACAACGTCAGCACCATTCGATTTCAGGAACGCATACGTGCGGATTGTCACAAGGGAACCCGACCAGCTGCATCTTATGGGCATTAATTTTATTTGGTTCGACTTAATCGCATATTATAATGTATACCTTATGATTTCAACACCAAAAATTTTAAAGATACTTTTTTTTACTCCTTCTTCTTTCATAAATACTCGTTTTGTTGGAATACTAGAACGCCCTGTAGTATGTCTTAAACTATAATAACATATAAGTATTTATAACATATGATTATATTATATTATATTATATATCATTAGTTATATATATATATATATATATGCCGTAAGAGGAATCTTGCTCCACGGGCTGCAGGAGATGAAAAAATAAGAGTACAAATAATTCGTAGAACGCATTAATATAAATGAAAGCAAAAATCGTAGAACAATAACGGAGTGGGTATAAAAAAAAATGCGAAAAAAATGCGTAAAATATCATATCATATTCATGAACGTGCGCCCGCCATTCCTACAGCTGTGGACCGTATATTATATATACATATACTTATATATATAATGAAGGGTCGTTGAGACAATATGCATTTATAAAACCTGAGACCGTATTATAAAATAAACATTATATATTTATATATTTCGTTTATAGTTAAAATATATGAACTAAGATAATTAAGTTCATATATACATATTATATTATCTTATTGTTCGAATCCACTTATTTTGAATTTTCCATCGTTTTTTATGAACTTTTTTTTAGAAATTTAGAACTTAATTTTACTTCAAATTTCATTTATATAATAGGATTAGAGATATAAAACATTTGATTTCATCGTTTAAGATCATCATAAAAACAAATGTTGGTTTCTTTAAGAAAAAATGAAGACCATTTATAGGTATTTTATATTTGTGTTGTGTAATTTGTGTTATTGCACGAGGATATTTTAAAATAATTAGTAAGTGTTAATTCATAAAGTTCGAACGATATATTATTGCAGTGCGTATACTATTCTTGTGTCCAGAATTATAATCAACAGGTAAAATTTACGTCCAAATAAAAGAAGTATGGAAAAGTTCACAGATAATTTGCAAACGAGATTGTCTTTTTTAAAACCTAAATAGTATCTCAAAATATCGATATAATTATCAATAACTTTGAATATAATAATTAAAAAACAGAAACATTTTAGCCAAAAATTGTATTCCTAATTAACTATCATAAAAATATATTTAGAAAAATGCATATGTAAATATTCTTAGTACACGCACGACTTGCATACGACCATACTATTATTTATACTAATTTTTTAAATATTTTTTCACAAACTAAAACTATCAACAACATATAATAATTATTTCATAAACAAATTTGAATTTATTATAACATACGCGTAGTATTCACTAATGTTCTATTTAAGTATTATAACCCATAGAATTGTAAAAAAAAAAACATATTATTTTACACATAATTTAAAATCATGGGTTGCAGTGAGAGTAAAGAGTATTGACAAGAAATAAAAAGTTGATGAAACGAAAGTTTTAAAATTAATTACACGAATACAAATTTCAACGACATAGGTCTTAATATTTTCTTGTAAAATTGTATGAGTATCATTTTTATTAAAACTGCCTAACAGCATAACTATCTATGGGCATGCTAAATAACTTACAATACTTATTACAATATATTATATTACGAGTATATAGGTATTCGATGAATATAATCATTGAGTTGAGAGAAAACTATGGTTTATTTTATTTTTAAATATAAAAAAATTTAACTCTCGACTCTGAACGAAACAAGTTCGTTTGGAGAAAACAAACGAGTTCGTTAGTTCAGTTAAATCATATAATATGTATTTTGTGTATTATGTTGTTTAAACTAACTATATACGCTACACATATTTTAAACGAACTCTCCGAGGTCTGATTTATAATCATTATAAATTATATTGCGGGTACGCAGACGCCGCTATAGCAGGAGACGCGACGACCGGAACCTTTGTGTAAGAGTATCTCGCGAATTCGTGAAATATGCATGTTCGGTGTGGGTGTGGGTGAGTATCTATGTGCTGACGGAATTAAACGAATGTTGAACTCGCGCGCGACAACGCAGCGACTTGGGAACTCGCGAGTCTAATAATAATAATAAGGCGTGTGTGTTGCGCACACCAGCCAACAGGTACGCTACCGCTGAGGCCGTTTAGTATGCAATAAAACATTTTGAAATTCGCTTAAATTTCGTAAACGTTAAGTTAAAATATGCATATAGAACCTAAACCCGCGCATCTATATATATGGCGGCTGCAGATCTCTAGACTTTGATTTTAATCGCGAACATTCTTACATCAACACTGCAGAAGCACATTGGTCTCAAAAATAATTATTCAGAGTTACATTACAATATTAACAATGACGACTACTTTGGTGCAGCAATGACATTCTTTCGATGGGCCACTGTCGCGTGCTTAAAGTGCGCTGTTATAGTGATTGTTATCATAGGTACTACGCCAAATCGATTCATATATATTAATATGATACGAGCAAAAGTAATAGAAATAAATTTGAAGAAAAAAAAAATAGTTATGTCGATTTCTTTTATTTTATATTATTATGGTTTTAAATTATCAGATACATTCGCGATGGATGTATAACATATTTTTCTGATAGGTATTGTTATCCGAGCAGCTGTTTCACTCGTTTGAAATAAGGAGGCGACGTGCTGCGGTTTTGGCGGCAAGCTCGATCGTGTTCTTTGTTCTTTTTCAAAAATTCGTTTAGTGTATTGACAAGACTAAAAATGTGCCTATATCAATGTGAATACAAATCCGCGATGTTAAATTCCCTAAGGCGGTCGCTTAAACTCGGGACGGCCACAACTTTTGTTCAAAGTACATCAGACTGCAGAAACGTTATAGTTTTCATTACATCACCTTAATTGATTTAATATATGGCCTTTGAAACACGTAACGTAATTCGCAAGAAACTTTATAGAGTTGCAGTGTCTTCTATATATTTATCCTCGACGCTTCTATACAATTATTTCGCCTAATAGATGGTAGGTTCGATAAAACCATGTCTAGGCACTAGAGAAATGTTTCGAAACACACGTTATGTTTCAAGAAAGACTGTTTACAGCCAGTTTGCGATGGGTGCACTTCAAAGTAAACGTTTAAAAAGCAAATACAATATTTTTAATTAAACGGCAGTCTCGAGCATGGTAATAATTGTGCGCGATGCCAAGAAAAGATTTTATATATTTCAATAACACTGTGTTGTAAATTCGTAATATTTCTAATTGGCGAGGTTATAATAGAGGTTATAATATAATATAGACTATAATTATAGTTATCTCGCAAGAAAATTCAGACAGATTAACTACCTACTATTAATTGCTGCAGTTAAACAGTGGCAAAATGAGTGTATGCATTTTGATTAAAAAACGTTTGATGGGAAAACATTCCATCATTTTTCAGTATTTTTTACTACTAGGTATATACAGAGTGTCCCGCGTGGATTTACCCATTGCGATATCTCACGAGTTAATGGAGATATCAAAATTCTGTGGGTTTTTTAATGAAACTCATTTTGTTTTCATCAATTTCCTGATTTTTAATATTTTTTCTAGTTTTGAAGAAATAAAATATGATTATAAATTTATAACTATTAGGAACACGAAAAGTATTCGGTCGGCCGTATGGGAATGCGCGCGGCGCGGCGGGTCACATGTTTGATAACATTACGGTGTTAAATAATTCGCAATTTTTTTCAAAACTAAAAAAAAATATAAAAAATCGGGAAATTAATGAAAACAAAATGTTGAAACGTCGATATTTTCAGAAAAATAAACCCTAAAAAATGGCTATCTTTAGTGTTTTTGGAAATAATTAAATAAAAAAATAAATTTTATTATCTTTTTTACCAAAACATTAAAATATAAAATAATTGTAGTTTTTATCCCTGTGAGTCTTATAAAAAGACCAGAATTTCAATATCACCATTATTTCTGGAGATATCGCAATGGGTAAACCCTCACGGGACACCCTGTATATTATATAAGAGTATAATGTTACGCGTTGAGTAGAATACATTATAGTATTTTACTTTTATTGGTTTTTGTTGTTTCCACAAGTTTTTGTTTTTAGTATATCCCGTGACGGTAAGCACTTTTCTAGTTATAGGATCACTGCAAAAGCTCCAAAAACAAAAAAAAAAACACTACTATAAAAATAACACGAATAACACCATCATATTTAAGAGGAACCGCTTAAATAACTTTGTTTAAAGATGTGGGCTAAAGAATTTCTCAGTAGCAGACTTTTTCTTTCGGAAAAAAATTGCAAAAAAACGCATCATTTACGGCACGGCATTTTTACAAACTACGCGTTTTTATTTTATTATTTCTTTGCGCACTATTCGGAAAATCAAATAATTCTGTTGTCCATTAATATTTTTTTTAATTTCCAAGACACATTCGTATATTTAAATAGTGTTATTTTGGCTTTATTTATAAATATTTAGCAACAAAGGTTATTTAACATTTTCTTTTTTTGTAAAAAAATATTTGAACTATCAAGTCTACCAATCAAAATTCGAGTTTTGTAAATCCATAATTATTGAAATCATTGCATTAAAATTTTATAAAAATAAAACAAACGATATGTAAATATTATATTTTATTCTATATGAGATATGGCCTAAGTAAAATATTATCAAAATATATTTTTTTTGGCTATCATCGTAATATTTTAGAAAAATTTAAAAGAGCTAATTATATTTTAGAGCCGGTTAAAGTTTTTTTTTTTTAAACTAACACGTTTTACGCCTCCGCCGTCCGCACCTATAACAAACTACAATAATTCATGGAACAGATTAAGTAAACCTATGCCGCGCACATTCCAGTGATGTGATGAACTCGAGCAAAACAAAGCAAAAAGCGTCGTAAAAAAAATGACTTTTTTAAATACTGCACATCAGTTACCGGTGAAAATTCAAAACACCCAAGTCACACTAAACTACCCTGCATTGTTCTGTTTAGATTGTACTGTATTATAAAGGTAGGTAATAATATTATAATAATATATAATATATATATAGTGTACTCTTGCAGAAATGATAAACGTCCGTACTTATACATATATAGTAGTCCGTTTAACCGCCATATATACAGGGTGTAACAGAAAAGACCCGGCAAAAAAAAAAATTATGCTAATCAAACGTATGACAAAAATTGTTGACATTATATATTATGATAAGTAAAATATAATTTAAGAAATATACTCATGTCAGTAAATTCTCAAAATCATATTTTTTTTTAAGTTATCATGATGTGTTCCAAATAAATTTGATCAACATTTAAAAAAATTCTAAAAAATAAACTACTTGACATTGATAAATCTTTTAACCATCAAAATCGTTCTTATAATCGGATTCACGCATATGCCATTTTGAAGTTGTTGAGAACCACTGAATACTGTTTTAAAATTGTTTTGTAAATGTTGTAGTATCAATGTGTCTAGCTGTAAAATAATTAAACATATTTTTAAAATCTGATACGTGTCACGTGTGTAATAACAGACGAGTAGGACTACCCTCCATACGACCGAATAAACCTTTTTCGAACGGACGACGTCTTTGAGCGACGCATAACCATTACAGGCCATTTCAGAGCATTTCTTTTATCAAAACATCATTTACGATTAAATTAAATATAATTTTGAGTCAAAGTAATTTCGTCTCGTTATTTTTATTGGTTGCGGAATCACTAAGTGCGTGTACGCATTTAACAATTTGTCCAGAACATTTTTTATTAAATTATAATTGTTTTATTTTCAGTACTAAAAAACAAACATATACAAATAATTTGCCACACATGTAGCGCGATGGGCACTTAATGAATAAAAAAAAAAATCAATAAACAAATAATTAAAAGATATTAATTCGAACAAAAGTTATTCCAAAAAGTCAGTTCTATCTGTTACACCTTGTATAATATTATATTATATGCGTCTCACCGCGCGTAGTTGTCGGTTTTCAAATAGAGGTCAATCTTTTATCGATTTAACTGCACGTAAGGCGAATGAAAAAAATGGCCGTAATAGACTTCAGCAGATATATATCATATATTGTCTGGCGCATAGGTATACGTTTCGTTATAAACATTTGTCTATGTAACGACGGCGACCACTGTACACAGTAAATTCTGCAGCCTAGTAAATAGTGATATACGCGTCGTACGATATAAATTATATAAATTTTGGTCAAAAGTGTATTTTGATCATATGGGTCCTCTAAATTTTAACTATACTCTTTTCCGATAAATGTGAAAAAAGATTTATTTTTTAATGATAACAAAGTACCTATCAATGATATTCAACCAGGCTGGTTTCATAATTTAAATTTAAAACGATAATGTTTTTCTAATTTAGTAGATATTTTACGTGTTTATTGTAATTGTCGAAAGTAATGGTTCTCACCTAGTTTCTTAAATAAAATAAAAAAAGTATCAATGATGTTCTACTTAGTGAACTAAGACGGTGTTTGTTTCAAGTAAAATATAGCCTTTTTTAAAATTTTTGTTTTTTTACTCTCTTTTTATTTTACAACGTTTTTGTCTATATTGTAATATGTTGTTATATTTATATGCAATCGAAAAATTAACTGTATGAACTGTTACTCTCTACACCACTACAAGCTAAGTTTAAAGGTGTAGGTAATTTTTATTATTTTATTCAATACTTTGTTATTATTTCTGTGTTAATCAAACAATTAATATTTCAATTCAATTCAAATTTAATAATTATAAGTGATGAGAATAATCGAATGATTCGATTATTTTAAAATCATTCGAATCAATGTGATTAATAAATACTGTGTATCAAAATTTAAAAGGACGTTTAACGTTACAATCAATACATAATTATTATTATATACAAATTAAATGAAAGTTCGGTAAACAATATTACTTTTTGTACTAGGTATAATTTTATAAATATTTATGTGTTTTTCCACAATTATCTGTAATATATGGATTCGTAATTCCGATTATCTGATCAAAATCGTATTCTAATTCGATAATGATATATTTTATTTCATCGAAAACTAATCGAGTTTGTCTGATACACACGCGTCCCGAGGTCATCATTCGAATACCTAATTCGATTATTTTTTTTCCGATTGTTAAAATCATTCGATTATTTCCATCACTAATATTAAATGGCGGTATTATAGTATCAGCATTAGACATCAATACAATATTTTCATTTTCGTCGCAGGGTATAATAATATAGACCTACCCACATAGAATGTTGTTCAAGGCATAATATGCGATTGGGTGATTGGTGGTGGTTGTGGTGGTGGGGGGTGGGGTGGAGTGGTTGAGTATTTCGAAGATAGTAGAGGTACTTGCAACAGATTTCGCTGGGGTTTTGAAACGCAAACATTATTCGAGGAACGCGCGCAACGATGATAATATTATAATAGTTTATTGTTACTCACCCACCACCCACGTCGAAATGCATTCACTTTTCGCGCGGTGCACGATAGTCACGTATTAAAATTTAAGCCCACTGCACCGGCAGACTTCCACTCAATACATTTCAAAGTCTATAAACGTAGTGCCACTTTAAATGGAACATTAATCGAGGCTTTTGTATATATAATACTACCTATCTATCTATATATATCGTGCAACAGACGGTCCTTCCGTCTTTTGTTTCATCATTGTTTCCACGTGTGCACTATTATACGCGTTTAAATATAATAAATATACGGCGAAACGTTCCTCAACGGACACCTCTAAATAGCGGACACGTTTATGGCGATTTCGTTTTGTTTTTGACAATATTTTTATCGTAAATTCGTAAATATAGAATAATCGTGGAACGCCTTGACGTCTAACTATAATATTGTTCTATATTGTAGTTTTCAGTTTATCTAAGATTTCATAATAAACTTCAACAACACGCAAATCCACTAATCTCTAAATTATCTACGAATACACTCCATCATGGTTACTCGCACCGACCACTTAAGAGGCAATGGTGTAGAGATCTTATTCTTCAGTATAAGCGAGCCGAATAAGTGCTGGGTGTCGCTACCAGGTAACACCTTCCAACATTTATAATTTTTCGTTGGGGTCCGGAATTGTACGCGTTCGCAAATTTTTATTTATTAAATTAAAAAATATCTAGGTAAGATACACAGTTGAATCTTATAACCTAATGTGTTGGTATGCAAAATTAAATGTTGCATATTTTTGCATCTTATTTAGAACATTTTTAATTTTTATGCATATTTTAGCATTTTTCTAAAATAAAATGCATATTTATAAAAATATAGTACCTATTATGTTATTAATACTAATACTTAATGCTATAATGTCATTTGTAAAACTCGTGGATGTGGAAAGAAAAAATTTGACTGAAAATCGAAGTGCATTGTTATTTGAAAATGTACCCAGGTCTTTAGTAGTTAACACTTAACTCCCTGTGTAATTTTGAAATATTATAAAAAAATATAGGTAGTAAATTTGTTTTATTTGATTTTTGTTCATGAATTTTTATTTAGATGAGTGAATGCTTAAAATGCAACATATTATTGAATAAATTATACAAAATACAATTAAATTATATGAAATTGGAATTTAATACATTTTTTTGTTATTAATTATTTAATGAATTATATATATTTTCAAACTAAATAAATTTAATTAAAATGCATTTTCGTTCACATATTTTTGCATATTTCAAGTGGATATTTGAATGAAAATCAGTGCATAATATAGGTATGCATGCATATTTCATAAATTTTTAGTGCATATAATTTCGGGCCCTGTAATATTATCATTGTTACTTACTGTCAGTAGGTATATATAGGGTTTTACTACTGGATATCCTCCCTAATCTTTCGATTCATGTTATTTAACTTATTTTTTTTCCGTCTCTTATCAAACCTACTCATTGTACAAAGAATGTGTATAGATTGTAGATTACGTCAATAAAAAAAAATGAAAACATTTTTCTAGTTTATGTTCTGTAATTCATTAATATTATGAAAAGAAATATCTTTTTTTAATAATTATGATTATACCTGCAAATACCTATTTAAAATTTCTCGTTAAATGTTTTTAAAAAAGTTTATACTTTTTGAATAAAAATTTTTTTCACATTTAATACGGACTTTACTTTTCAAAAATAATGAAATTAAAAAAAAAAATGTAAAACATAAACTATACAATATGACTTACATAAATGTAATCGAAATTTTTCTAAACACCGTATATATATAAATTGGCAATTAGGTAATTTTGAAATTTAAAAGAAAATGTTAAGACGAATTTAAATATTTTTTTATTCGCAATATTAAAAATAAAAATAAAATTATACTACTTCATTCATAGCGCAAACGTCTGTAAACGGTACATGGTTTAAATAATTACTAAAAAACATTGATTAGAACAAAACGGTGGTATATATATTTCATTTGTCAGGTTTTCCTGTTACTGCAGCAACACTCTGCAGCATTACACAATATACATAATATATTTATATACCTACCCACATAATATTGTATCCGTATACGTCACATTGTTTATTATTATATCGCGGCGAGATCGATTCCGTTGTCTGACAGTTCTGCAGATTATATACGAAAGTATCGGCACGGGACGGATACCATACCATCATCATTACCATCTCGCGGTATGGTGGCTGCGGTTTTTTAAAATCTCATAAATTTGATGGAAACGATATTAATGATAATGGAATTCGAAGTGGGTGTGTGTGTGTTTTTTTTTTACTTACAGTACTGCAGTTGTCTCGCAGTATTATTATATATATAATAAATATAATATATGGTACGCACACGATGATGGAGTGCATTGTCACGTGCACTAATTTTTTGTTTTTTTTTCGCTATTATTATTTTGCTCGTCGCGCGTCTTCACTATTCCGGAGTAGTTTCGCACGCATCAGACGTGGCTGGATATCGGAAAAAAAACAGAACGGACGTGCGGCGACAAAAGGTTACGCGCCGGGGAACTATTACAAAGACGAACGACATTTTATTGACCCGCTGCACTGCGTAGAACTATGCTGTGCGGAAAAGCTTTGGCGATTATGATGATATTAAAAGCTCTCCGTCGGAAATCGAATAATATTATCATAACAACATTGCCTCGCATAACAGCAGCTGCAGCATATACAGCGTGCTACAAAACGACGTAGGTACACTGCACGGCACGTCGACGCGAAAATCGTATCGAAACGAGGGGAAAACAAATAGTTTAAAAATAAATAAAATGCGAATCCAATCGTCGTGTGGACCTCATCGATTATATACCACGGTAACTATATACATTTAATATTTATACATATATAGATTAATGGGCGAGAACGAGTGGCTTGCAGACAACGCTATAAATCGCAGTGTATTTGCAGTGCACCCCGAGTGGGTTCGCATTATACCTAACCTACAACTAACTACCTACCCACCTACCGTGGTAGTGATTTGTTTACGGTTTAATCGTCGCCGAACTGGTGCAACGGGTGACGCTAAATGCTATCGTATTATACGCGCGTAAATATATATATAACACGCCGATATAGGTTGTATAATAGCAGTATACTCGCTAGTGTACCGTTTCTGTGGTACGTGCGTACCACTGGTGGTACGCTGAACGATCTCGGGTGGTATCCCGAGAAAAAATAAATTCAACGCGACATAATCAATAGTTTTTGACATCATAAAATATTTTATATATCATTTGGTTCATTTGCGATGGTGTTTATAATAATAGTATACCTATAATTTTAATTGTCTACATCTTTTTTGTTATGCATTAAATACACAAAAATTCAAATCAATATTATAATTATTTTGTGGTGCCTGATAAATTACAATTCTGCACGTCATGTAAAATAATGTATACTTTTTTTTTTGTATAAGCAAAAACGTTATTTGCAGGTCACGAATATTTTCAAATTTTGTAGGCCTGGAATGTGAATAAGGTTGATAACGACTGCATTAACGGATACGTATACAATAGTTTTAAAATATAATATAGCTGTTGTAATCGGGCGCGTATTTTTACGGGTGTCGGGTGTCTTATCATACATATTATAAAAATAAATATTTCTTATCATGCAATATTATATCATCCACCACACGCAATGATAGCGTAATATAGTGTCTTTCATAATTTTTATACGTAAAGATCGATTTTAAACATAATATTTATGACAGTGGCGTGAACAGGGATACGGGGTGGATGTGGATGATTTTTCATCACTCACCAAAGGCCCAAAATCTTATTTTTCTGCGTATTTTTATAAACTTATTTTTATTTTTATGAAATTACTTGCGAAATAGTATATCAGAAGTATGAACTCTGGTTTTGATTTTTAACTCATTTTTAATTGTTTACCAGTTAACAAGAAAGTAACGACATTTTTCTCCAGACAAGACTAAATAGATTAGCTGATATATGCCCATATAGATATAGGCGCATTGACTTACGGGTACTGTTGAAATAATTGGTGAGCTATAGCAAAAAAAAAAAAAAAAGGCGGGTAAATCATGGATGTCGCTCTGCTGTACAGTAGGTTACAAGTGGGTTACTGTAATGGATGGAATTAAATTTGAATCCAATGATATTATATCATTGTAAACGAAAAATGATTCTGAGCGAAGACGATTTATCTGTCTAGGATATATTATGGATTATTAAAAATTTTCAAATCTTAGATTTAAAAAGAAAATTTTTTATGAATTTCTAGCTAAAAATAATTTGTGAATTTTCGTGATTTTTACGTATTTTGTCAAAATTCAAACTTTGAATGCTTATAAAAAAAAATTGTGACTATAAATTTCTTTTTTTTTTAACTGTTATTGTAACAATATGTTAAGAGCCTTGTATTAAATTTTCAAGCTTTTCTGCCTAACAAATAAATTTTTATCGATATTAATTTAAAAAAAACTAATAATGATCGAACATTTGAAATGCCTATGAATAGTTCAACTTAAGTCAAAATTTTTTGAAAATTGCATGGTGGATAGAATATACTTATATAAACATTAGGTGAAAATTTCATGTATCTATGGTATTTGTTTTAAAGTTACATCAAAAACCAAAATCGATTTTGTCAAAAAATGAGTGTGCGTAAAATTTGCCGTTTTTTCCCTTAATTTTTAGTTTGTTTTTCTCAATTATTTAGAAAAGTATTAGGAATTTTTCACTTTTTACCCCCCAAAGTACCAACTAGATTCACTTTCTGATCGAACGAGGTACTGAAGTCAAAAATCGAAGCACTTTTACTGTCCCAAAACGTGATGACAGACACAAAAAAAAAAGCGGGTAAGTCGTGGATGTCGCTCTGCTGTATAGTAGCTATAGGTTACAAGTGGGTTACTGTAATGGATGGAATTAAATTTGAATCCAATGATATTATTATATCATTGTATACGAAAAACGATTCTGAACGAAGACAGTTTATCTGTCTAGGATATATTATAGATTATTAAAAATTTTCAAATCTTAGATTTAAAAAGAAAAATTTTTATGAATTTCTAGTTTAAAATAATTTGTGAATTTTCGTGATTTTTACTTATGTTGTCAAAATTCAAACTTTGAACGCTTGTAAAAAAAAATTGTGCCAATATATTTCTTTTATTTTTCACCTGCTATTGTAAAAATATGTTAGGAGCCTTATATTAAATTTTCAAATCTTAGATATAAAAGGAAATTTTTTTATGAATTTCTAGCATAAAATAATTTACGAATTTTCATGATTTTTACGTATGTTGTCAAAATTCAAAATTTGAAAGCTCGTAAATAAAAATTGTGACTATATTTTTATTTTATTTTTCACCTGCTATTGTAAAAATGTGTCAGAAGCCTTAAAATGAGTTTTATATAAAAAAATTTTTTTGTAAATACATATTATTATTTTGATACGTACTATGTATAATTTAGATTTGACTGATTTGGAACTATGTGTGTAGTACGAAAATTTGAATACTTTAGGGACTGGTGGCATATACGCATATATAGTCATATAAGTTAATACTTATTTTTATTTATTACTGCTATAACCAAAAGAACCGGTTAGAAATCATGTAAAGAAAATGCCAATCTTAATAACTGGTAAAATTTTCAAGTATCTAGGACTCATACTTTTTGAATAATAACAAATATTTAAAATCGTTTCAGGATAAATCGTTATCGTTACGCTATTTCGTAAAAATTTAAAATTCAAACGCAATTAAAATTTTTCCTATAATGACGCTTCGAGTTTTCTCTATAGCTACTTTAAGTAAAACTTATGGAAAACTTAGTAATGTATTCTTAATCTTTAGTTATAAACACAAAAAATTTTATGATTTTTCAGCTTCAAAATTACTTGCAAATTTTCACATTTTCGACAGATTTCGTAAAAATTTGAAATATAAACGCTTATAAAAAAAAATTGTGCCTATGTATTCTTATAATTTTTTAATCACTTTAAGAATAACTTATGAGGAACTTTGTATTAAATTTTCAAGTATTTTGATAGGGCCAAAAAAATTTTATCGACACTTCAAAAAAAAATTTTCAGACAAATTGAAAATTTCAGTCGTCTATTAATATCTCAAAAAAAGTCAAAATATTTTGAAAATTTAATCATGTAAAGAAAATACCAATCCTAATAACTGGTAAAATTTTCAAGTATCTAGGACTTATACTTTTTGAATAATAACAAATATTTAAAATCGTTTCAGGATAAATCGTTATCGTTACGCTATTTCGTAAAAATTTAAAATTCAAACGCACTTAAAATTTTTTCTGTAATGATACTTCGAGTTTTCTCTATAGCTACTTGAAGGAAAACTTATGGAGAACTTAGTGTTGTATTTTTAATCCTTAGTTATAAACGCAAAAATTTTTATGATTTTTCAACTTCAAAATTACTTGCAAATTTTCGCGTTTTCGACAGATTTCGTAAAATTTTGAACTATAAAAGCTTATTAAAAAAAATTGTGACTTACGATTTTTAATTTTTTTTAGCTACAATAAGAAAAACTCATAAGGAACCTTGTATTAAATTTTCAAGTTTTTTTGGTCGTCCAACATTTTTTTACCGACACTTCAAAAAAAAATTCTCAAAAAAAGTGTAAATTTCAGTGGTCTATAAATAACTCAAAAAAAGTATTTAAAGTGATTATTTTTTGAATTACAACCATATAAAAAAATCGATTTGGTCGAAAACTGATTTTGCGTAAAAATTCCCGTTTTTCTGTCATTTTTTTTTTGTTTTTCTCGATTTTTTTGAAAACTGTTGGAAAATGTTTACTTTTGACCTCTATAATGCACCAAGGATCTTCAATTTTACATCGGAAACCACCCCCAAAGTTTGAAATCGAAGCATTATTTCGACTAGTTATGCTGTACACACACAAAAAAAAAAAAAAAAAAAAAAAAACACACATCATGTAAAATCAATACATTCATCGCTCCGCTCAGAATCTAAAACAACCCAGAAAACTAGATATTTTATTATCATCATTCAATTCGTTTTTTAAGTGACGCTAATAAAACTTGTTATCAATGATAAACACTTATATCACCCCCTTATATAAGGTCCTATAGTTACGCCACCGAATCATAATATGAGTAGTAACGATTGTTTTTTACAGATGAGCATATATACTATAATATGTGCATGTTTAAGCGTTTTTCGCAGCACACTATATAATGTGATCACATGCGCTTATGTGTATATTCTTATGAGAATTTCAGTGCATTTATAGCAGAAAGTCATGCCGATAAATTGACATTATATTTTGTTTATTATTATATAATAACGATAAAAAAAAATATCACTTTTTTTTACTCCGGAACCCTCCCCCGGAATTTTTTTCCGTACACGTGCCCTATAGCTAGATTGCGCGGGTAGGTATAAACTCTGCTCAGCAGGAACTGATGATGATGATGATGAGTGACGTCCGTCGGACGTGGAAAACCTTATTACGAACGAAACACTATACGGCCACGTATGCTATACATAGGTACCCATAACATAGAGTGTGCTTGCAATGGGTAGGTATATATTATATCGTTATTATTATGATAGTGTATATGATATTATGTTATATAGGCCGGTCAGATATCACGACGAACGGTATTAATTAGTCTCGGCGCGTATAATATTATATCGACGCAAAAGTATAACCAAACCGGGCTTCCTTATGTAACCCAATTACGGCGACGACCATCACGGGTTACTGAATACGACGACTGTTCGCTAAATCGTGCAGATAAGTACAAAATACTATAATAGTGCGTCGCAGATTGTTGAATATTGTGTACTACGCGGCATGGGTAATTATACAAGTGTAAATGGTGGGTGGAGGGGGGGGGGGGCTTAGAGGTATTTGACCCCCCCCCCCCCCAAATAGTGTTCGTGTTTATATGTATCAAAAAATTCTCTTCTTACAACAAAAAAAAGTGAGAAAATGAGTAGGTAAAGTACACTTAGCTTTTTTTCTTTATTGAAATTGCACCGGCACCGGTCCAATGTGTGACCTACATACATTTTCGGTCCAGTGTGCGACCTACATATAGCCCTATTGACCTATACTGCATTTTTAATAGTTATTATATGATAAGTCATTTCAATTTTTAATTTATCATTCTTGTCTGATGAGAATTCCTCATAATAATTTATGTCACAAAAACATCTTTCGTGATTGATCAAAATTCGTCAAAGATAATTTGCTTGTTTGGATGAAGGGATCTCCACCACTCATCTTTAAGTTGTCTAGGTATAATAATGGAGATGTGCCGTTTACCCTTATTTCATACCACTTTTTCAGTATCTTCCACAAACATTCTATGGTTTGGGTATTGGGTATTTGTATCAAGACCATGCAACCTGCCGTTGGTCACACATTGGCCAATCAATGATGAGGATATGTCAATTATTATATCTAGGTCACACATTGGACCGGTGCCATTGCACCTGAGGGTAATACTTATAATAGGGTAATCATTATAGAACATATGCAGGTACACGAGAATCGAGAAAGATATAAACGTCACAAAAATAAACGTTAGGACTCGCGCTGATCGCAAATAAATTGAGATTATTTATTTAGTCGGACCCCCCCCCCCCCATCCATGCAAATGAAAAATTTCTGTTTGCTCCACTGACTTGTAAAATATATTGAAGTTTATGTGAATTTCATTTGTTTTCATAATATTCCATCATAAGTATAGGTTGTCATTCGTAGGTTAGGGTTAGAATCATTCAAATTGATGTAGCTATATTATATAGGCGTAATGTGTATAATTATAACGATAAAAACGACTTGGCACACTACCAAAATATTTTCAAAAACGTAGATAATTTTCTAACCTCCGGAGTGACGGTGCGCGGCGACGAGTCGTGGAAAAAATTTTAAATATAATAAGCGATAAATATGGCACGAGTGAAAATATGAACTTAAACATCAACTCCCCCTCCCCCTACACACACCACCGAAATCGACCAGTGAGACAAATAATTTTTTTTTTTTGTCCTCCGCGTTCTGCAAATACAGAGACCACGACACGGGTTGTTCGATTCCTCTATGACGAGTCAATCATTATAACCGCGCGCGAGTAGTTTAATAATAATAATAATAATAATAATATATTTTTTGATTGGGGCCAAAAGTTCCGTGTAGAGGTCACGCGAGTTCTCACACTCGTTAACGATCACTAACATGACATAATATAGTATGAAATAATAATAATATATAATATTGTGTACCGCTGCAGTGGCACAGCGCCGGCCGATGACGTGAAACGCTACAGGAGGTCGGTCGGACGGGAAAAAAAAATCGCGTAATATTCTACCCGGACAGAACGAAAAAAAAAAAAGAAAAAAGAATAACGGAGAAAATCAAAAAGGGTGCTGTGCGACCACGTGTATTTACTAGTCGCCGCCGACTACCGACTGTGCGGCGTATTACATATAATTATATTATATGTTATATACACATATCGGACACACAGCAGCAGAAGAATATTCGCCGAGCGGCGTCAGTGGGGTGCAGGGTTGGTGGGTGGGTGTGGTTGTGGTGGCGGTGGAGGGAAGGAGACGGCACGCGCTCCACGTATATATATATATTATGCTTATATATATATGTCGTATATATTATGCTTATATATATATGTCGTATATACATCACGGTTCCCACAATAATTATTATGATACGTAATTAGGCGCGTGACGGCGACGGCGGCGGCGGGGGTGGGGTAGGGTGGCGAGTTACATTTTGGTTTTGGGGCTCACTCGGTCGTTCGCGTGTGAGTGAGTGTAAAACGCGTCGTATATATTATGATATATATTATAATAATTTATAGTTGTTAGTAGTCGTTCGTCGTTCGTCGTCGTCGTCGCCATATCGTCATCGCGGTCGATGTCGACGACTAGGCCGCACGCGTCCGATTTGACTTGCTAACGAGCCACCAGGGACAGATTATGTTTGGCAGCGAGGATGATGATGCGACTGACAGAGGGTGGAGGGGGGAGTTGAAAAGCGGAAAGGGAGAATCGTGCACAGATGATTAGCTGTACGACGACGACGACGACGACGACGACGGACCAGCCGCCCGCCCGCACCCCACAAAAATGTTCATATATATATATATATATGGGTGGGTAGTTATAGTAGGTACCTATATCGCGGTATACCAATACTGTAATCAGATAATTCGCAAAAACTGCACCACACCTACAGCAGCTTATAACCTCGATTAACCGCATGCATTCTCGCGCGCGGGGGATTAGAGCCTTGACGGATAAATCGAAAATACGGTGGTTTAGCGACGGTAAATTGAACATTACGTGAAGGGTATTACGGCGAAAAAACCTGAAAAGTCAGTTTTTTTTCATTTCGAGGAAAACATGGTTTTATTTTCAAATTTTTTTTTCTTCGACATAACAAGTTCGGGTCAAATGAAATCATGAACATCGAAATGTAGTAAACAGCATCGATATAACGTTCGGAATACTTAAATAATAAATAATCGAATTAAATTCGATCATCCTTAAAAAATCTTCCTTATATTCGGATATCGTTCGGAAAAGAACCAAGTCATGTGAAATAGGGAAAAAACAAGACACGTCGGAGTTTCCAAATTATATTGATTTCCCGAAATCATGTCGTATATAACTTACTGTACAGTGTGTTATTGGTATCACAACTTTTTATAAAATTCCGCAGCTTCAGGACGACGAAATTTTATTAGGTTCATGATTTCCTTGTATGGTTGGCGTGCGGGATACGATGAAGAGCATCTGTTATTAAGTCAAAAATACGAAAATATGTATTAATGCACATATAGGTACTACAATCAGTGGCGTATTTAGGGTGGTGGTGGTGGTGGTGGGGGTGTTTTGGGGGTTAAAGCTCTAACCCAATTTTTTCTAGTTCTATTCGTTACTGAAGTATCGCAAAATATCGTTGACGAATGAGGGAATATTTTAAAATTGTTTTGAATAATGGAATTTATTCATATTATTTTTATACCAGATAATAGGAATTGTTAGCGTTGATTTTATAAATTAGCAAAATGTTGTTTTTAAACTTCCAGTACCTAAACGGTGAACACTACTATAGAGTATAGGAACGTAATTCTTAGAATGTTGTGTTTTTGTTTTGTGGTGTCGGGCCAGCTGTATTATGTTGGCCATCGCTTTATTATTTTTATTCGAATACGAAATTATTGGTGTACATCTGATTGTTAAATTTATTGTTTTTAATACAATATTCAGTTAAATCGTTTATACTTTATTTTTGTCATTATTTTACTATGATCAAATATTTAGGCAGCGGCGCTAAGATTTTTTTAGAAAATAAATTACCACTTATAAGGTATTATTAAGGTATACTGCGAGTGGATTCGAATTTATAATGAACTCATATTTGTGGAGAAAAATTATTACCAGGAGTGAGGACTCCCCCCCCCCCCCAAAAAAAAAAAAACAGCCCAAAATACGCCACTGAGTCTACTAATACTGTACGATCAAATTGAATATTATTTGCATTGAAAAATACCCGAGGGACATCGAGTAGGAAGCTCAAATTCTCCTTCGATGTTGACGCTTTTGTCAGGCCATTGACAGGAATTTTTATTACGTCTGAGAACATTATATACATGTATGTGTCCCGCCATTACAGTGGCGATGATGATGATTTCAGTTGATGATGAGGGCCCACGTGAAAATTTCCAGACTGGGGCCCTTACCTGCAGCTGTTAAAATGAAAATCTGTCAATATATTAAGCTTTATAAAAATATGGTTTTCTCAATATGGTTTTAATAAAATCAAACTCTTTACGGCAGCAAATGAGTACCTAAATCATTTCCATTGTGTCCAATTATTAATTGTTACTGAATACCTATCACATATTATAAGAAATCTTGGGAGTCGGAGCCCTCCCTCGACCCCCCCCCGGGAGGGGGGTGCTTTCGAATTGCACACCGGACACCCGGCCAACACTTCCGATAGTTGCACTATACTGCAGCGGCTCTTGTGCAGCCTATTTAATGGCATTGCCCGGATTTTCGTGCAGTATAATTCATATTATCGCTACCGTACAGCGTCGTTTTGGACTTAAAAAGTTCTGCTGCAGTTGTTATAGTAATAAAATGTATCGTTTGCATTACAACAAGTGAAGGAAATAATACCGCCACGCCGGTTGTGCACCACCAGCTGCAGTAATTTAAATCATAATATTTCGAGAGTTTACCGATTGCGCTTCAAGTAACCTCTTCACGAATTTCGATCAAAACGTTTTGGGGTTGATAGACCAGTGTTGCGGACCGACGTTTTCTGAATTCCTAGCACAATAAATTTCAGCGCTAAATAGCAGCCGTCGACCGTCGTCGTCGGTGTGATTTAAATTTAAATAATATCGTGTAAAATTAATATCTATTGTCGTGCCATATAATATTCGGTACGACCGTTTTTAGTACTATGATATTATGACAATAATATAATATTATACAATACATTGTATACTCAACACTACAACTCTGTAGCAAACTTAAATTTAATACATGTACGTATTTGCAGAAGATGCAAAGATCAGAAAAAATTTTGCACCAAAAAAGATCACGTGTATATAAACATTGTGTATTTTCATACCCACCTTTAAATACATACATATGATAATTAATGATAACAATCACAATCAAAAACAACATCTTCGAAAAATGCAAAATACACGAAAAACCAAGAAAAGAACTAAACTGTATAGGCCATGACATCGGAACAAGTCTTGGTCCAAATCCAGACAACGAAGTAATAAGCACCATACATTTTTTCAAAGCCACACGAATTCTCCAATTATTTATGAGACTTAAAAACTAACGACCGTAATTATTCATTTTTATGTACTTTTTTTGTTTCATGTATATTACATAATAACTAATTATTTTTTTTTAGTATGATATTAAAATATGTAATGCTAATGGCCTCATATGTCAAAGCGGAAATAGTTAATAATTTCAAGATCATTAAGAAAAAAAAAACGAAAAAAAAATGACAAATTAATAAGTACCGAATTCAATATATATATATATATATATATATATATAATGTAGATAGATAACCAATTTTTTATACCGTCTCCCTATTGTAGTGGACATTTTAGATTCTGAGCGGAGCGATGAATGTATTGATTTTACCATGATGTGTTTTTTTTTTTTTTTTGTCTGTCATCACGTTTTGGGGCAGTAAAAATGCTTCGATTTTTGACTTCAGTACCTCGTTCGATCAGAAAGTGAATCTAGTTGGTACTTTGGGGGATAAAAAGTGAAAAATTCCTAATACTTTTCTAAATAATTGAGAAAAACAAACTAAAAATTAAGGGAAAAAACGGGAAATTTTACGCACACTCATTTTTTGACAAAATCGATTTTGGTTTTTGATGTAACTTTAAAACAAATACCATAGATACATGAAATTTTCACCTAATGTTTATATAAGTATATTCTATCCACCATGCAATTTTCAAAAAATTTCGACTTAAGTTGAACTATTCATAGGCATTTCAAATTTTCGATCATTATTAGTTTTTTTTTCTATAAATATCGATAAAAATGTATTTGTTCGGTAGAAAAGCTTGAAAATTTAATACAAGGCTTCTAACACATTGTAACAATAGAAGTTAAAAAATATTAAAAATTCGTAGGCACGATTTTTTTTTATAAGCATTTAAAGTTCAAATTTTGACTAAATACGTAAAAATTACGGCAATGTTCAAATTATCTTAGATAGAAATTCATAAAAGTTTTTCTTTTTAATTCTAAGATTTGAAAATTTAATACAAGGCTCCTAACATATTTTTACAATAGAAGTTGAAAAATAAAAGAAATACATACTCACAATTTTTTTTTATAAGCATTCAAAGTTTGAATTTTTACAACATATTATGTAAAAATCACGAAAATTCGTAAATTATTTTATGCTAGAAATTGATAAAAAATTCTCCTTTTATATCTAAGATTTGAAAATTTAATACAAGGCTCATTATATATTTTTACAATAGCAATTGAAAAATAAAAGAAATATATAGTCACAATTTTTTTTTATAAGCATTTAAAGTTCAAATTTTGACTAAATACGTAAAAATTACGGCAATGTTCAAATTATCTTAGATAGAAATTCATAAAAGTTTTCCTTTTTAATTCTAAGATTTGAAAATTTAATACAAGGCTCCTAACATATTTTTACAATAGCAGTTGCAAAATAAAAGGAATACATAGTCACAATTTTTTTTTTAAGCATTCAAAGTTTAAGTTTTGACAACATATTATGTATAAATCACGAAAATTCGCAAATTATTTTATGCTAGAAATTCATGAAAAATTTTCTTTTTTAAACTAAGATTTGAAAATTTTTAATAATCTATAATATATCCTAGACAGATAAACCGTCTTCGCTCAGAATCGTTTTTTGCATACAATGATATAATATCATTGGATTCAAATTTAATTCCATCCATTACAGTAACCCACTTGTAACCTACTGTACAGCAGAGCGACTTACACGACTTACCCGCTTTTTTTTAATTGTCCGTGGCTTTCCAATATACAAGGTTTAACAGATAGCACTGACTTTTTGAATAACTTTTATTCAAATTAATATTTTTATTTATTTTTTAGTACTAAAAATAAAAAAATTTTAATTTAATAAAAAAAATGTTGGATAGATTCAAAATAGCTTATTTGTGAATCTGATTATAAGAACAATTTTGATGGAAAAATATTTTTTAGATTTTTTAAATGCAATATTTTTTTGGTTTGATTGATTCGGAACGTGATGGTAGCTTTTAAAAAATATATAATTTTGAGAACATTCCAACATGAGTATATTTCTTAAATTATTTACCCATCATCATATTATAATATTAACAATTTTAGTCATCCGTTGTATTAGCATAATTTTTTTTTCTTTTGGTCAGGTCTATCTGTTACACGACCCTGTATAGTGTTTTCTAGACTACGCTACTATATGCCACATATTATTTTTCGACGTCGAAACATAAATATAACATTTACTTCTCGAGAAATGAGCGAACGGGGTGAAATATCAAGTAAACTCCATAAGCTTGTGGGGATTTCGAATCCGCAACAGCTGATGTGCACTGCAGCGCCGCCGCCACCGTTATGGTAGCGCGAAATCCGGATGTTGGCACTATAAAAATATAGACATTGCCTAAATTTAGTTTTGCGCATTTTATTAAAATTGTCGTGCAGTTAATATTATTATAAATAGGTACGACCACTGTAATATCCGGCTGTAGAGGAGTAACCATCACTCCATCAGCGACGCCGACGACAACGACGACGGTCCGACGGTGGCAAAAAAAAAAAAATTCAACAGAAAATGACGATAAAACATAATAGAAAGAGCTGGAAACTTAATTATATATATGGTAGTTCGGACATATATTACAGATTATCAGAAGTAGAATATTGCGGTGGCTGGTCGTGCTTGGAGGAGCCAAAATCCACTATAACGCATGCAGTGATTGAACAAATAGGTCAAAGGCCTCTGATAAGACATTATTGTATAAAAAAACGTGTCGAACGGATGGGAGGCGATTCCAATCGGAGAAATTTAGCACTGAATAGCGGATGGACAGAAAGATGAAAACTTGCAATGGTTGTGAGACGGGATGGTCTTAGAGGCCCAATAAACTGTAAAAAAAATTACTAATAATAATAATGATATATGAAACACGTGCCCGCATAGCGCAAACCCGACACCGGATAATCCGATGTAGGTCCGACGACGTGTACGAGAAAAATATAAACGCGAACCGGACGTGAACGCGATTTCCCGTGTGGACTTACCCCTTTTGGCGGATCGTATTGTTTATACGCTCGTGGAGGGAGCGGTGCGGTGGGTAGCACTGCTGTAGGTGGGCAGGGGTGGGCAACACTCGTAGCAGCGATTCGGATATATGTATACATATTATAAAGACAAAGAGGTCGGACGTGCCGATCGACGGGTTAGGCTCCGTCACAGGACGACTACGACGGTGCGAGTACATATATTATATAGTGCCTGCCGAGTCTCCGGTCCCCTACCCTATCCCGCACCCCCACCCCCCCCCACACACACACACTGATGGTAGGTGCACTCCGGTCGTCACGTTTTATGACACGCACGGCTTCCTTCCGCTGTCTAATTAGCGACCGACCACCCCAACCCCCTCCTACAATGGCCGTGGAAAATCCCATCGTGATCTACCCTCGACCCCTCGCCACGCCGGATTCCAAGAACGGGGGTGGGTAGCTATGTACGAGTGGGTTGCGTATGATTTTCGAAAAGCCAAGTGCACGTCGCACACTGCATTATTATTATTATTATTAAGTGTAGACGCGAAGCAGCGGTGACTGCAGCGTCGGCATAAGCATCAGCAACGAAGACGACGGTTTTAATTTTAATTTTTTTCGCTCGACGCGTTTTCGTGATAATTATAATAATAATGATTATTATTATTATTATATAAATTAATTGGACGATTTTTATTTTTTTTTTGGCGATAGAAGTCATATTTGCATATACGCGATTTTCGGGGAGACGAACAATATTGTACTCGAAACAAACGCACGCATCTTGCTGACAATTATTTTTATTTGAACTCATATAATAACGTGCACTTTTTCACACATATCGGATTACTGCTGCAATTATATTAATACAAATTTTAGTTGACAGGTGATTATAGCTATTATGACCAATATATTGAGAAAACTATTTTTTTGAATATATTCTCTTCGACTATAATAGTATCTGCGGCTATTACGTCACACATAAATTTTAATCTTACCTTATCATGAAAAAGGACATTATAAAAATTGTATCTGGTGTTTTCCCCGTTACTCTAAACTTATGATATGTTTTCGACGGTCGCTGTTCTAATTGTACAAATATAATAAAATAATAATAATTATTATTATTATACTAATTCTAATTTGTCAAACTAATTTGTTTTTATAACTTTCAACTATATATTTTGTCAATACAATTGTAGTTTTTGTATGGTTTCCATGCAATTGCGTGGTGTGAAAAATTATGTATATCCAGCCCAAAAATATATGTTGAAAATTCTTTCCACGAGATAAGATTATATTTTATTTTATCGATTAAAATCGTTGAAAAATAAAAATAAAAAAAGTTAACTACATATGGTATTATAATTACAGTAAAAACATAATATATTCATCATAAAACTTACAAAATATATAACTTAATACTTAAGTATTACAAAAATAAAGGCTTAAAGTGCTTATTGAGGAGATCCTTCATTTAGGAAATGAAATAAACGAATGGATATTGGTCAAACCGTCTTATATTATTAATCAACAGTCGTTTTAAGGCCTATATCGATACTAACTATATAGGGTGATTCTTTTAAGTGGGTACACTAATTATCTCGAATAGTATTTACTTTTTTCAAAATATTTTTTTACATGGTTTCAAGTTGTTAAAAAACCAACGTTTTTATTAAAAAATTATATTTTTTATCCTTATAATTTTTTAAGTTTTTACTTTTTTGAATAACAACATAGAGTTTTAATTTCATATTCCAAAGCAGAATATTTTTCTAAGTATTTTGATGCATAAAAATTGAATTTAGGACGAGTAGTTTATGAGTTATATGTATTTAAAGTTTAGACAAGCGGAGTAGTGCACAAACATTTTGCGGGGTAACCCCGTACCACTCCACTCTGCCAATCTAAACTTTAAATACTTATAACTCAAAAACTACTAGCCCTAAATTCGATTTTTATGAATCAAAATACTTAGAAAAATATTCTGCTTTGGAATATGAAATTAAAACTCTATGTTGTCATTCAAAAAAGTAAAAAACTTAAAAAATGATAAGGATAAAAAAAATTTAAAAATATAATTTTTTAATAAAAACGTTGGTTTTTTAACAAATTGAAACCATGTGAAAAAATATTTTGAAAAAAAGTAAATACTATTCGAGATAATTAGTGTACCCACTTAAACGAATCACCCTGTATATAGAAGAAAGAACTCTGACCTATCTGAACAGACATCTAGTGACCTTAATCTCTATAGCTTATTTCTTTAACTATTATAGTAATGCGTCGCTCTTACCATTTCTGTTTTTGCAAATCGGTTGAATCGAACAATGTTGATTGTGTTCAATAACAGTGACACAAAACGACTGATGATATTCCAAACAATCGCAAATCCGTTTTGTCATTGTATTATTACTTGTGTCCAAACGCACGTGTCGACAGCGTAACGACACAAAAATAATAGATGGCCAGCTGTGATTTCGCGACGTGGCTCGAAAAATCCTACGAAATCGATTTTCGTACACAAAATATCAAAAAAAAAAATGACTTTCACCCTGTTAGTTTTCTCACCTGCAAAACCGTCTGCACTATTATTATTATTATTATTATTATTATCATTATCATTGCAGGTACGCCGTCGTATATAACAATAAACGACCTCTGCTGCTGCTGTTGCAGATGTAATACAACACGTCAATATATAATACTGTAGCGGTGGTAGGTACTTAAAACGCTCTGCTGATGGTTTCCGCGAGAAATAATAATATTATTACCCTTTCCAATTACTGTTTGTGTTCTGACCAGGGCGAACAGGGTTGATTTGTACGCAGACCGCCAGACGCCAATTCGACGCACATCTATCTATTATCATCACATTATCGGACACGAACGAGTCTATATCCATGACAAAATATAGAGGTATGTCAGCAACAATACGTGTTTGAATCTTGCGTGCGCATTCCCACTTTTTCCTATGTGTTAGGTTCTCCGATCTTAATGCTTTCGTATATGCGACCAATGAGAGGCGGAGAACGTAACACACAGTACAAAGTGAGAAATATGCGCATGAGAATGTTGCTGACATACCTATTTACTTTGTCATGTCTATATCCATGTCTCACACACACACACACACACACACACACACTATCTTTAAAACAGGGATTCTCAAACTTTTACGAACACTTCAGTTCCCCTGTTTACCAATAACTTTTTTTGGGTACCTTTTCTTGGTCTTCTTAGTTGCCAAACTAAATCACAAATATGCAACACATTTTGCTGGCCAGATTTGTACCACTAACGTTCCTCAATTTGATAATCATTACTTTAAAGCACGTGAGAGAGCCAGCGCTGCAGTCTTTGTTGCCTTATAATTGAGAAATATTAGTAAACATTATAATATGTAGGTACGTAATAAGTAGGGCCCGGAACTTGATGATCTAAAAATGTATAAAAATGCATAAAATGACGAAAAAATTATATTAAAAATGTATATTTTTTCGTAAAAGTTTATAAATATTGTTTTGATACAAAAATTATTAAAATTATTATATTATATTGTTAAAATTATTTTTATTTAACTAAATAAAACTATATGTATATTAAAAACTACTACTTTTAGTAAAATCTATTTTTTTGTCAATCAAAGGCGGTCTTCGTTTTTGCAAGTATACCTTTACACGTGAAAAAATATTCATATTAATATTCGTACTGATTTTCGTAGACTGTATGGTAAAATTACCTTATACGTATGTGTGTGTGTTAAAAGGTAACACAATTTGTGATTGTATTAAACATTTTTGATTTTAGTCGTCAAAGTTTTATTTTTAGACTTTTGAGAGCCAAACGATTGACAAAATTTAAACAACAGATTTTCGTATACGTCTGATATTATTATATGAATACATATATCGTTTGTGTAATTACTAATTTTTGTATAGATGAAATAATTTTAATGATAATATAAATAACTTTTACGTCTGTAAATAATATAAAAAATACATTTACAGTTTAAGTATAAATTTTAAACGTGATAAATAATAACAGCGATGAAAAAAAAATATTTTAACATTTTTTTTTTTAGCTTGTGGTGTTCGATGTTAATTGAAAAACAATTGAAAAAAAAAACTCCTTCATTCTACGAAATTACCCATTTTTTGTACCATGGTATAATATTCCAATATTTCAAAGCAAATATAACCAAGGAAGGGATGCGTTTTGAGAGAGTAGTTTTTCTCGATGCACTTTCGGGTTCAAGTGCTTCTTCCAGGGCACTTAACAAGCGCTCGCCCCCCTTTTTTTTGCTGCTTTCTGTCGCTTTTGCACGTTTCAGGTGGCAAACGCTTAGATTTTGCTGACATTCAGAATAATCGTCTAGAGGGACGAGGAAAAAATGAGTGAAGTTACGGTTTTTGGAAATAAATTCCAATTCTTTTTTTCCTTTTACTCTTCTTCTTTTAGTTAGATTATGGCATAAAAATGGTTTTTTAATTATCATTAACGTTTTATATAAAATATAATATCGAAAAAGCTTATGAAAAAAATTGCAATGCAAAAAATTAATATTAACAAATTGTTTCAATGATTTGATATTTTCGAATATTATATGTACCAAAAGATATACCTACTGTACTTTTTGTTTTATTAAAAAATAAAAGAAACCCAGACTTATAAATAAGATAAATTACTCTGCTCAAAATCTAAAATTATTATATAAAACGAATAATAATGCCGCAGAGTGTACGCCAATCGAAAGTTTCACATAATTTATATATTTCGAGTGGCGGTTTCTATACATCAACTTGTATAATATAATATAGTGTTCTTGAATAATTCACAGAATTAAGAAATAATTATTTCTCCAAGATTATTTATAACTATATCAGTTGAACTTTGGAAAGATGGTTTTTATTTTCTTACATCATCATCGTAATACATTATTAAATAATATTGATTTTGACTAAAAACTGCAATATTAAAACGTTTAATATAATATTATTATTATTGCACACGACGTAGATAGATTTGGTCTAACTAAATATTATTAAGGATAGGAGCAATATATTCCATCTATATTATCCATCTTATCATTATTATCTATCTATTTTAAAAATTTTATAATTGAGAGTTATACGCTTAGGCAATAACAACCGGTGATAATATTGAGGTTTTGATAACATCAGTATAGGACTTGATGCATATCGCATATGCATCTTTTTTTTTAAATGCTCACAATCAATGTCGTCTATACAGAAATTTCATTCGTGTAGTATGAAATTTAATGGTACAATTTTTACTTTGCATTTTTTGGGAATTTTATGCTTTACGGTCAATTTTTAGTATTTTTGCACTTTTTTACTTATATTTGAATTTTTCTTGTTGAAAGTTGCTCATATTTTGCTATTTTCCGTAATAACAGTTTCCCATTATTTGTATATATAATTTCTATACTCTTTATTCATGATTATCAATGCTCATCTGTAACTGAACTAAAATAGTATAATTTTATTATTTTCGTGTGCGCAAAATATTTTTCTTCGTTTTCTAAATGAAAGTTATTCAACTATGCAAATCATAACTAACAACTTTTGAGATATTATTTCAATTATAATTTTGTCCGAGTTCACGAAAGTGGTGGCATAACGAAATCATATTTATTAGATAGTAGCTTTACTTTTATAAATAAAGCGCTTTTTGTATTATGTCGTACAATAATAACTTAAATTAAATTAAATTATTTGACGTATTCAAATTATATATACGTACGTTAACTATGTACGTACATAATGTTATATTTTTTAACGACGAACGATTACTATAATATATATATTAATGTTTGCTCGCAAGCGCTATTCAAAAACGTATGAATGCATATTACACGTCATATTATTACGATGATACATCAATGCAAACACTTATTATAATTATTACAAACCACTCTTGGTCGAAGAAAAAACGAAAAAACGATAATAACCAACGAGGCAAACTGCCGCAGAACATAGGTAACAGGTGGAAATATTTTTTACATACATATACCAAGACCAAGGTAGGTACTTGTGTATAACTCCTACCGCTGCAGCGGACCGCGTGTTTGGAACTTTGCCGGATTTGGTCGATGGACGCGTTTCTCGTCCGATTTATCGGAAAGTTGCTGCCAAAAAAAAAAAAATCAATATCAGAATTTATTCGTACAATATGACGTGTCACTGTGTGAGTTGGACTTTATCTCCCACCCACCCATCGATGATGAATGAAAATTTCAATAAATTATCGTTATGATTTCAATTGTCAGTGATTAGATTGTTATCATCTCGTTTTTTCGACATTTTAAAATGGTTAAATTGTCCATTTGTTTTAAAAACTTGGAATGTTTTCGAGCGGGTAGGCACCTACGCGGCTACGCAATATATAATATACTCGGGTAATGATTGGGCCTGCAGTCGTTTACGGTACAGGTAGGCACATAAAACAAATAAAAACCCCTTCGCTTTTATTACCCATATAATAACATCGACCATTAACAAAATAACATAATATAGTTATCATTAAATAGCGAAACGTCCAACACCGTATAATAATAATAATACGACAACTACTACTATACAGTGTAGAAAACAGTAATTAGTATTTGCACAGTAAAAGTTATTTTCAATTCAGCGCAATCATCGTAAAATGTAATTATGTCGGCCAAGGAATACATATATGCGCTCACACATGCATACACACACGCACACTATATATATATATAATTATACGTGGTAGCGCATTATAGTATGATAGGTAGTATATACAATTATGCTTTGTCTCTCTAATCAACAAAACACACGCGTGTTTCGACTTGCAGGACAACTATACCGCACATGCTGATGATGATGGGCACTGCAGCATCAGAAGCTTTGTTAATAAAACGTATTTTCGCGTAAATAGTGTGTGTGTGTGTGTGTGTGTCGCGGATTTGTTTTCGTCTTATCTGATATTAAATTTCGCCGGCGACGACGTGAGAACAAATTTACATAATACGACCACCTAACCTAACCTACACACACGCACACATACATGACCCGTTATTTTCTAAACGTCGTCGTCGTCGGTTCTTATTTAATATAAGTCTCGTTCCGTCATTGAGTCGTATGTGTGTGTGTGTTTGTGTGTGTGTGTGTGTGTGTGTGTGTGCGCGCGTGTGCGTATACCTATATAGGTGGGATTGTCACTGTAATAGCAGTACCTATATAGTTTTCTTTGTGTTATTTATTTTTTTTTTCGTCATATTATTCGTCTATATATTATATTTACGTGAGAACTTTATGTAGTAGGAAAAAAAAATTATGTAACGCAAAACATTCCACAAAAGGACGAGACTACGTTGTGCAAACACTTAAACACGTCCGTATGTTTTTGTGTACACAAACAGCCCTACATAGCTATATAAATGTGTGTGTGCGTGCATGTGCCTATATAATATATAATATTATGTTTATGAACAAAAGATGCGCCGCGTGATTAGTTGTCACACGGTAAAACAATATGAGCGGCGGCACTTACATTATGCACTGCACCGCGTGACACATGGCTAATAAGCTCAACTCTTCAACGTGCGTGCAAATATCCTGAAAATACGGTGATGATGGGTATGGGTGGGTACCCACACGCGTATATGGAGACGGCTCGTCGAAGAGTCCTCCGAGGTGTAGCGTAGCTATACATATACGCCACAATTTATTTTCGGGCTTACGTCGTTATACTCGAAATTTCAATTTGTGTTTTTAACTGCAATAATGATAATAATATGCCATCTATATCAGTGGTTCTCAAACTGTGGTATGCGGAAGGCATGAGTCGAAAAACGTATATTATAATAAATAAATGACAATTTCATCGTAGTATTTTACTGACTTTTTCATTTAAAATAAACGTATTTGAGAACCGCGCTGACGTACATGATTATTTGTTGCAGAACTATACCGCGCGTGCATAATAGGAACTTACGCCATTTATAATAATATACCTACTCCGCAAATACCTGCCCAAATGTAATAAATTATTTAATATGAATAAATTAACAATAATTATTGTGTGTAAGTCTATTGTAAGCGCTGTAGTCCCTTCATTATTGTTGATCATTTTTTTCCCCCAATTCTACAGCGCGCGGTTTTTTGATCGAATAGCTATTCAGTTATAATTTTTAATGGATTCGTGTTTTCAACCGATTTATAACAAAAAAAAAAAAAAAATGTTATAAGCAGTCTTTGTTAATAGCGAAATTATTCACACATTCGAGCTAGATATATTTTTTCAAGTACTCCGAAACAATATTGTGCATTAAAATATTTACTTGACAATGGCGTTTCCTATATATGATGAGTTTGCTCTTTTAATTTATTATAGTTTTTTGATAGAATTACAACAAGAGAAGTGCATTTTAATAAACAATCATCACTACAAATATATAACTACATATTATGGCGTGTTTTCTATACGTAGGTAGGTAATGATTATTTTGAATCATAACATAAACTTGTAAAAATTATATTTTCTCATTAACCTAACATTATACTGCACACTGCATGTAAACTATTATATTAAACACAATAACATGTATAATACCTACGTATTAATGATTTCTACATTTATTTGGCTAACTGGTACATAGTAAACGATAGGTATCATTAATTATAAATCTAAACTTAATATGATGAATTAAATTTACCTACTAATCGAAAATTAACTACATAATAACATTATCAGGTCAAATCTAATATTATTTTTCAAACATATTAATATTATGACCCTGCTATTCATCATGTTTAGTGTGTTATAGGTACCTACACTATATTTTAAATTGTTATATCTAGGGCCGGGATTTCAATGTAAAGTGCGTATTTTTTTGATCAGACAATGCTTTCCAAGTACCTACGCAATTCGTTTCACGTAACGAGTGTTTAAAAACAAACATTTTAAGCATTTCTATCATTATTGAGTTTTAATGCATATTTGGTCAATAGACTATACAAATTTAGCCTATTTTGATTTTACATAAATTTAAATGCATATTTTAGTATGTTTAGTATGAATAATATTTCCACAAAACATATGCGATTCGACATCATAGCAGGTTATCAATTATATTTTTCCAATTTTCAGTTTTTTTTTTTTTTTTTTAATAAAATAATAAATAATAATTATATATTATTTATAAATTCCAATTTAAAATACCAAATCGTTAAAAAAAGTATATATATGTATAGAATTTGTTAGGTCATTTTTAGCTATTATTTAGAGCATATATGATATATTTGTTTGGTTTTAAATGCATTTAAATCTGAGCTTTAATAATATAACTACAATAATCGATCAAAATAAGATTTCAAGTTTAAAAAACTTCATACATAATACTATACACAGTTATTACAGTTGAATATATTATTTTACCTCTACTATGCGACTTTTCTAATTTTCTCTCCTCCCCCCCCCCCCACCAATCGTCTTGAAAATAATGACAAATATAAAGGTCAACCGTCGTTACGTACAAACATTTCGTTTATAGTTTATATGTATATATAGTTTTATCGTATCAAACTTCGCTCGCTTATATTATAAGTGTCGTAAAAATAATTTAGCACTGCACAGTTTTTTGTGTATACGATGCGTTTAAAGTAATATGCAGTGTTTAAATCTTAAGCGCCAGGAAACGAGAAAAATGATTTAGTAATATTATCGTTATTATTATTATTTCGGTTTAATAAAAATAACATAACGACGGCGGTGGCGGTTTTATGGAAGATTCGCACGACGAGTATATACCTACACGACTGAGCGGTATTATTATCATATTGTTAAATGCTACCTACAAACTATAACATTTTATTTTATATCATGTGCGCAGAGCTCGTACACTCTCGACGTTTTGGCGTATAGCTTATAATGTGTACGACGTAGATTATAATTTCTTTTCTTTTTTTTTTAGCGTTTGTAATTAACAACATTTTGTATACGACGGATGGCGGGGTATATTCTAATTTGTGATATGGTTATTTCGTCCGAAAACTCCGGATTCGCTTAAGTTGGTTTCGACACGCACCTTCGCTGGTGATGATAATTTGTGGGGTGCAAAATAACGGCGTGGTATCTAACACGCGAATCGCACGTCTAGCTGTTTAGGTGTATAATATGTATATATTTGGATTTAGATTCCTGTTGAAAGTGGATTTTAAGTGTTCTACAAATTAAAACCGATACTCTAATTCGCATTACATAATATTACATATTATAATATTATACGATAAAGGTGCCTATATAGTGTACCTACTAAACTTACTACCCGTCATCGTGTGCGGTGTACATTATTGTAATAATACATTGGGTATGACTTGTATATAGGTACAAATTTTTACATTATATATTATCGAATGCGATTACTGTGAAACCTCTATCAATGGACACTTGTCAATAGTAGACACTTTTATAAATTCCCCGCCGGCAAAATGTGTGCCGAAGCATATTAGGAGTTATAACCTCTTAATAGTGGACTCTCCTAAAAGTGGAGAGGTGGACACCAAAAACTGATACCAAAATTAAGAAATAGGTACCTCTCATAAATGGACATCACAATACACAGTATGTACGTATATAACTGCAGCAAAGAACAGTAAACTGCGTTTACACAAAAAAAGATTACCAACAGTTATATTTTTTAATATTGTACACAAACATATTATACATTTTTATACCCACTTTTAAATACATAGGTACATGTCGTGTATATAATAAATAATAAATAAATATGTACCAAATTCAATGTTTGTATAATATGTATAACCAATTCTTTATAGCGTATCCCTATATTTAGTTATTTCTCACTAATGTCCATTATTATGTAGAAGTTTTGTCAATAGTGGGAAACTCCCTACAGCGGACATTTTTTAATTCCCCATGGCTGTCCACTACTTAGAGGTTTCACTGTATTCAAAATTATTTGAAATCCGTTGGATTTAGGTATATGTAGCCCGTGTAAAGGCTAAATGACATTCAAAAATGTTTGAAAAACGACAATTTCGTCATCATTAAATAATATGATATAATAATAAACGAGTGTGTAACTTAAAAATAAACGAACCTTATAAAAAAAAAAAAAGGTACACACTGTCATTATAATATTAACCATCGATAAATGAATTAAAAAGAAAAAAGAAAAATAATGATTCTTTGAAAATCAAGCTCGTTTTGCATAAAACGACATCAAACGAATATTATACGAAATTTAATAAGTACTTTATTTTTTTTTTCAACTGAATCGTACTGGGGTCTGTAATCAACGAAACCATCATATTATTATTGTTATTTTCGATTTTCGATTTTCGTTTAACATAAACGATGACTTGCGTGTACGTATTACATTATATATATATTTATCTGGTACATATTAGAGAAGTTCGAGGAATAAAAACGGTTTCGAGCAACAAAAAAACCGACCAACTGTGGAGTAATATATATATATATATATATAGAAATACGTCGTTACTCGTTACGCGGAGCAGAGCCATCGTGTACCTAACCATCGACCACCACATCAACTGAGTAAAATAATAATAAAAAAAAAAAAAATAGTACACATTCGAAAACGTATATAATATAATATAGGTATGGCGCGCTATTATTATTATTATTGTTATTATATATGTGTGCGTACATACCGCGTTTCCCATACACAGCGCAGTACCATATTGTTATGGGTTCTCGACATCATCCACCGACTGCACTATATATATATACGTCCCATACCGAATTATTGTTTTACTGCTTTATTCGCAACAACAACGGACTAGCGAGACTCGCCTAACTCCTTAAGAGTTTTATTGGTCCGCAGTCGAAATAGAAGTTTTTTGAGTAATCTTCTGAATATGTTATCTGCGGGTAATAAAAACACGCCATTAAAGTTTCATTGTTCTAGTTTATGTTTTATATTTGCGAGTATATATTTTATATATATATATATAATACTGTGGACAGAAAATCCCCATTTAGTGCCGACGGGGGACCGAGAGCAACACACAACAAATTTCGTATTCCATAACGTTATCTGCTGGATTGAACTAAATTAAAGATTATAATATACTGTAATATTATAATATATTAATATATGTGTAATATATATATATATATATGTAATATATTATAATATATTATTTTCAACATCGAAACGTAGCATAATAATAATAATAATAATAATAATGTATTATAGTGTTTTTTATTTTATTCTGTACTATATTATTGTAATCAACTGCAGCTGCAGTGTAAGCGATCAAATTATTTTTAAATTAAATATTCACTCTGAAAATATAATATTTCCACGTTTACCTACTATTGAGTATTGACGAATGTGCAATATATGTCGACCTCGTTTAAGAATATGTCTGCGCACGATATTTGTTTTCTCTCTATGGCCCAAGTGCAACATATAGACAAAACGCAGAATCATTTTTTTTTTTATTTGATTTTAAGTTATCTTAGAGTAAAATAATGTGTCTTTATCTGTTATCTGCGTTTTTTTTCTTGTATAATTGTATAAAAGCCGTTTGGCGTTGATTATGATAAATAAATAAATAAATATATCCATTTCAAAAAATATTTTATATGAACATTTATAGGTTCATGTTAAAATCTAATTAATTTTTTATTGTATCTACTATTTTGTTATAATAATATTATTTGGTCAATAAACTCATTTTTTGAAATCAAAATGTTTTTAACATAAACTAAATCGTAATTTATTTAACGAAAATATTGATATTTGAAAAATTGTAAAAATTCAGCCATTTGACTTAAATAAGTATCTCAACCTCCCGCACAACATGAAAGAAATCCTCAACGAAGAACAAATACCTCAAAAGTCATCAAATTCATCACCAAATGCAATTTCATCACAAAATTCTAACTTATCTAATCTGATTTGTAAATAAATTGTACTATTAAAATTGTAAATATTAAAAAAAAATAATAAAAAATGTCGGTTAATAACCTTAGCAGTTGAAGCCTGTAAATCGCTTTAAATAAAAAACAACTTACTAAAGAAAATATTAATATCATATTTATGTGTCCATTTTCGACGCAACAATTATGATTGACCGATATTATTGAAACATTATCGTTATAATATTATTAGAATAAATTTCATTGAGAAAATTATTACCAAATAACATCGAATTATAGGCATATGGAAAACACATAGAGCTTATGATGTTAGAGCTCAAAAATTAAAATTTTGTTTTTACAAAATTTAAAAAAAAACGATCATCGAAAAATCAAAATTGTATTGGAATATAGCTAGATAGGTACTAATGAAACATCGTGCGAACCATTACTAATCAGTAATCTTGTTTTCTGATATTGTGAGATCTTAAAGTATCATTATAAAAACCCATAAAAAAATCTTTATCCATAATTGCACAATTCCCTATCCAAATTCTACTTAATAGTATGAATAGAAATATAATATTTCACGTGTCAATATATTTCAAGAACGAAATGTATACCGTAAATTTTACGGCGTAAAATATTAATGTCCAACTCGATAAAAAAAAACATCGAAATATTTAAAAGCATCGAATTTAACAGTTAATATCATAACACTATTAAAATTTTTTTCTTCTTATAACTATTTAACGTAGGTACATAATTGTGAATTTAAAAAATAGTGAAGTCACCCAAACAAGTATGGGTACAAATCGCCAAACCGACCGATCAACCATTTGCGGTTATTAATATTATATCATAATAATAGGTAGTAATAATAATAATATCAAAAAAATAGTATTGCCCGCGTGTGTAGAGAGGGGTGCCTTCAGTTCTCTCCGTACACAGTGCACGATCACACGCATGATGATAATAACAAAAATATAATACATCTATTACCTGGTTACTGGTGTTTGAAGTCTGGGCGGCTAATTACTGATCGGATATACTGACATAATAATATTATAACAAATAGGTACCTCGCTATATAGGTATGGGAAAATTGTCACTGTGTGTGTGTGTGTGTGTGTGTGTGTGAGCCGGTACGGTACAAGTTTCTAACACGCTCTCCGATCATAAAAAATTCAACCGAACAAAATATATTATATGTACAAAATACAAACTTTTGTTTACACCTGTTATGCGATATGGGAGCCCCCCTGTCGGTTGATTACGTGTCGATTCCCATGGTCCCGTCCGCTCGCGCGCACTGCATGGTTTGTGTGTGTGTGGTGCATTTGTCAGGACAGCCATCCGCACTGCGTAGGAAATATATTATATAGTTTACCGTTGATTGATTGCCGCAGCCACCCACTCTTGGGCACTCCACCCCGCGGCACCCACATCACAAGCGCCGAGTACACACACGCACAAAACTACCCCATCGCACGATATAATATCCGTGTAGAATAATATACGCACGTATTACGATATAATTTCAATGTAATTTTCCCACGGGCTCGCCGAAAACCGTGTCCGTGTGTAATAATAATTATCGTCGACGTCGTCGTCGTCGAGCTGCACAGTGCAATGACGACAATGATAATAATAATAACACCGCACACAGGTTGTCACACAGCAGTGAAAACAATATATGTTATTATTATTATTAATATCACACGCGGAATGGTATTACCCCGCGCGCGTGATGATATTGGTAAACCGGAACACGTCCAATGTGTGTGTGTGTGTGTGTGGATATTATATGTAGTCCGATGTACACCCAGATAACCCTTTTTTTTCCCCGTCGCTTCCTGCGAGGAGGCAGATGACGCCGATTATATTTCCGGCGCGCACCGAGTATCCGATGTCCAAACCCACGCCGCCGCAAGAAAGGGCGCGAGGAAACAATACCGGACGTTTGGTCGGAATCCGCGACCGTCGTCGCCGACCCCCCGCCGCCTTCACCACCACCATCACAACAACCGATTCCACCACCACGGTGTATAATACGTGTATTATGTACTGTGCTGCTGCATTATAGTGTATACACGTATATAGTACCTATACGCCGCCGCGTTTGATACTATATATTGGAAACCGTCTATGTACGTATATAAAAAAAAGTCGGCCCGCGTAAAAAGTAAAGGTCGGAACATAAAACGCGCGTTGATGGTTGAAATGAAAAGGGAAACGCGATGCAATAAAAATAAATTGTATCGAACTATTGTGCGGCAATTTCCGATAAAAAAAATTATCGTATATGAGTTTTTTTTTTTTTTTTGGAAATTAGTTCGCAGTAAACATTTAAACAGAATTATATTGCCCGACTAAATTGCTTATTATATTATATACAACGGTAATAAAAGATCAGCATTTTATTTCGCGGGTTTCCTTTGCATAAAAAACAATAATAATGTACATGACGCAAAACCATCATAATATAATATGATGATAATCGAAGGTTTTTTTTTTTAAAACCGAAGAGAATAACTCCAAGATGTTACAATTTTTGAAATCAATAACGGGTCTATACAATCTAATCTAATAATAATATGTAAATAAATAGGATATACAATGTAACCGCACATATCTCTAAATTTTTTATATTACCAAAAAAAAAACTCTTCTAAAAACTGTAAATACCTTTATTCCAAATTAAATTGTAACTAATGGCCACAGCTGCCGGGTTTATATAATGATCAATAAAAAAAATCGACGTTTTTCGCTTAAACTATAATATTCTTGAATTATATGTTTTGATCGATAACGATATTGAATATTGATATTATACATACCTATCACGATGTTTCAATACAGATAACTGTTCACAAATTATCACAAAATAATATATACCTAAAGCCAAAGTCGAAACCTACCTCGTCGCTATACACCTAGTCGAAAGTTGTTTGAAACATGGCCTATGCTGCAGTCATACGTATAATTTATCAATGTCAATCGTAATTTATGATCAGTTCTTACTGCGATGAGACATTTTTCATGTATGATGCGACCTCTTACACATTTTTTTTTTTTGTTTTGTTCAAATGATATACATTTTCATTATAATACATAAACTTACGTCGCATGGTGTATATAAGAATTTATAGAATTAATTTAATTACAAACTAATTTTAAAGGAAATAATCATCATCATGACAAGATTTAAGGACTTGATACGTCATTGAGTTGTAATTTATAAGGGCTTTATCGAAATGGTAACTAAGGATTTTTATTTTTTTATTTTATTTCAGTGAACCAATTTATTTTATTTTCGGTGGGATTTCATGGAGATAAGAAACTGTAATGATATGCAGAAAAGTTGACTTTGAGAGGGTGGTCGGAAATAATATGGAAATCGCTCTGTGAAGTGTACTTAAATGTCGACGTCTGACAAGGGAAAGGTACCTATATAAGTAAATAGTATATAGCCAGTATATATCGCCTTAACGTGTTTTAAAAGCTAACAAAATCTAAGGAACATTTTTAACTCAGTTCATTATACACTATCTTGGTAAATATATATTGTACTCTATTTTATCCATTATATAGTATATTAGAACCCACACGAAATTATTTCCAAAGTACTACTTTCCCGCATTTATAATATAGTAAGAAAATCATAGCTACTCGTGCAAAATATATATTATTGTCAATGTAGTCTGCCTGCACATAATCACGTAATGCCGCCAATTTACGGATGATAACTAAGAAATTCATACGTACCCATCGGCCATCACGACGTTGGATGCAGCTCTCGGACCAGACGCTACCATCATCACCACCACGGATACTCAAATTCCTAAAAAAAACCAATCTGTATAGAAAAATTCGAAAAAAAAAATTGTGTATAGGTACTTATTGTGACTAGTAGCCTTTGCTGCTGATGTCAGTTATGTTCAATAAAAAAAATAAAATAAAAATATTGTTAACGGATATCTTAGTTGTGATTAGTGAATATATAATTATAGGTTAGTAGTTTTTACGGAATTATATGTTTACATATTTTATAAGTTAGTCGTATAGTTTAATCTTAATATTAAATTGTAATATAATATTCCATAAAATAAATGTTACAGACAGATTACTACAGGTGACAAATTACTAGTGCACGGTCGCTATAAAAAAAACGTAAATAAAATTTACGTACATTTTTTTGTTGGTAATTTATCAATTAATTTTTGTTTAACCATTGAATACAATTAGGAACTCCTCACTTTCTCTTTCTCATTACTGTAACGCTTATTTTTTATTATTTAATATTTATTTATTTATTGCCAACAATACGGGCTGAGCCCAATTATATATAATATGATAATTCTAATTAAATTATAAGAATGTTTATGGTATTATATTTTATCATGTACCTAATATTAGGATGTTATTGCATTATATATATATATATATATATATGTATTTAAAATTATTTTGTACAAATATGAATATTAAAAATGTACCCATAAAATAAATTTTAAATTAATCAATCCGATTAATTATAGGTACATCCATAATATTTATTTACAACAGTGCTATTAATAGCGATAATAATAATTGATGGTATGATATCGTGTTATATGTTATAAACTAGGTAGGTATCTGTAGTTATGTTACGGTCACGTCGAACGTTTGACGTTTTAAGTTTAATCATAATATAATATCAACTATTCTATTACATTGATATGTTACGAATATTCACCTCATCATCGTCGAGACGCGTTTAATTTGAAGTGTCACATTTTTGTTCCGTTCAACGGACGTATAAGTACTAACTATCACTATAAAATATTATTACATCATAACGTTACAGACGAGTTATGTGACACGCCGCAGTGCGTGTGTGGTTTGAATTCGACGTGTTATTTTCATCACACATTTTCACTGCATCATAAACAAAGCCGAACGACGAACTTGCGTATTGTGTATATGTCATATTTTCATTTGCAAGTTGTTGCCATCATCCTCGTAATTCCGTTGCAGAGCAATTCGTGACAGGTTCGTTTAACAGGTGCACAGGATATGTATTTTACACCCTCATCGGCGGCGTGCACGACGACCAGAATCCCACGAGCCGATGTTTCTAACCCCCAAATTACGACCACTACCTAGGTGTATATGTATGTATAGAGTAGTAGTAGTTGTTATCGATGATGATTGATTCGCTTTTAAAGTTCACATAGGATAATATAACGACCCTAAAAGGCTATATGGGATATGATGTGGTGCATAAAAAGTATAATATATTATACATGTTGCGGGTAATATTCTAAATTTATGACGAACTCTTAATGATGAAAAGGACTGTCAAAATATCGCATGACGAATTAATGACAAAGAAAAAGCCTAACCAAAGGTTGTTTATTTGGAACCTATATACATAATATTAAGTATGAATATATATTATATGTACAATCATACTGCAAACGAACAGCGTATTTTGAATGAATGTATTATTTCTCAGAAGATCGATTTATGTCGAAAATAAAAAACGATCCTTCTGATGTATATAACAAAACAGTAATAATACCTACCTATACATTCGAATCTCGATGATGATAGTTTCATAAAATAAAAATAGAGGTTAAATATTAACTAACTATATACATCTAAATTGAACTGAATATACTTGAAATACAGAGAATATTTATAATGTTTGCATGTCTAAAGTCAGGGATTTTATTTATTTTTCTAGACAGTTATACAGATTAAGTTTTGTTTTCACAATGAAGCACAATTATTATTATTTGCTGTAGTAAGTATATATTTAAAAACTGATTATTAATCCAGTGAATTTTCAGTTATTTTTATTTTTTATCCCCTATTCAATATTTTTGTGTTTTTTTTTTAAATTTCGTCATATTAAATAGTTTTTTAAAACGAATATCATTTCCAGTATTTGATGTATACTTTTTCTTAAATTAAAAATGAAATCTGAATTATGCCCTCTTCGAAAATTCTTGAGCACAAAATGATGGCAAAATGTTAATATAATAAGATAAAATGTATATAATACTTTGAATAAAACAAAATGTTTCTTATGAGAAGTTAATTAGGTTTGTTTTTATTAAAAACAAAAAATAATGATGAGTTCTCAAAACGATATTTTTTGTAATCAAACCAACGAAAATAAAATATAATATAGGTACAACAGATCTGTCAGTTGTCATTATTACTACGTTAATTTTAACGCATCATAAAAACTATATACAGCGTGTAAATCAATATATATGTGTGTGTGTGTGTGTGTGTGTGTGTGTGTGTGTGTGTGTGTGTGTGTGTGTGTGTGTGTGTGTGTGTGTGTGTGTGTGTGTGTGTGTGTGTGTGTGTGTGTGTGTGTGTGTGTGTGTGTGTGTGTGTGTGTGTGTGTGTGTGTGTGTGTGTGTGTGTGTGTGTGTGTGTGTGTGTGTGTGTGTGTGTGTGTGTGTGTGTGTGTGTGTGTGTGTGTGTGTGTGTGTGTGTGTGTGTGTGTGTGTGTGTGTGTGTGTGTGTGTGTGTGTGTGTGTGTGTGTGTGTGTGTGTGTGTGTGTGTGTGTGTGTGTGTGTGTGTGTGTGTGTGTGTGTGTGTGTGTGTGTGTGTGTGTGTGTGTGTGTGTGTGTGTGTGTGTGTGTGTGTGTGTGTGTGTGTGTGTGTGTGTGTGACTGTGTGACTGATGATTAATAAATTAAATGCATATGACCAACCAAATTTCACAAAAAGTATAAGCATATTCGGAAAGTTTTGTAGGTACACAACAATTTATTTCGTAAGTATTCACTTCAAAATGAAAAAAATATTTTGTGTGCATGTTTTAATACATTTTAAATATACCTTTAGCCTTATAGGTCAGTGCTTCTCAACCTGGGGGACGCGGCCCCCTAGGGGGCCGTGGGTATATGATTGGGGGGCCTTGAAATATTTTTTTTATTTAAAATATTTTTGGTTATTCAGTTATTATAATGGTTACATTATAACCGACCATATGATTAATCATTGTCGATAAAGTCTACGAGTAATGTTAGATTACTGTTATTAAATAATAATAAAATTGTTATTACATTTATTTGTGTGAAATTGTGAAATTAGTGCATGTAAGTATAGTATATTAGTATTACATCATTGAAAAAAATAATACTGATGACCTTTTTTTATTTATTTTTTGCTTTTACATCTATGGAAGGGAGCCTTGACAGTTTTACATTAAATTTAGGGGGCCCTATAACAAAAAAGGTTGAGAAGCACTGTTATAGGTAATAATAATTTTTATAATTCATCTTATAATTTGAACAATTTTATTGTCAGCAATAATATCAGAGTCTATTATGTTGTGATATTTAAATATTTTATTAACACACAAATCACCTAAACAAAAAACAAATAATTTAGTACAGCGTTTATAATTAAAAAGAAAACTATATTAAATATGTGATGATTGGAGAGAGTGGGTGCCTTTAACTCGTGTTATATATTAATTATTTTCAATAAAAAAATACTAAAGTTAAAGCATGAATGCATGTTTATTATATAATTACCTATATTATATATTATTGTCAATCGTCTTGTTATGAGGTACATGTATTTTAAGTAACCCATTCCTCTGTAAATAATAACAATACAATTTAAAGATTCTCATTACTTATAACGTTTTCATTTCAGAAAAAAAATTAATTAATGAAAACGAGAATAATTAATTTTAATGATGTATCAAAAAGAAATCGATAATTACCAAAAAACTCGGCAACAATAAAATATATATCTTAAAAAATAATATTGTAATATCATTAAAAACTCGGCTGCTCATAATTAACTCACTGTACATAAATGCATCGTAACATATTATAATTTATACTTTATAATAAACCTCGGAAAAATTAACCAAAAAAAAAAAATTGTATTCACATTGTACCGTATTTGTACAAGTATTCATTGACCACGGTGTTTAACCATTAAGTATATTCAACACAAAACATAAAAAATGTTATTTATTTGTAAAGTAAATCTACTTAACACGGTTAATAAAATAAATATTTTCAAACTATTTACATTGCAACGTTGTAATAAATATTTTACGAATCCCAACGAATTTAATGCAATATTTATCATAGAAATATGTATATAGTTTGAACGTTAGGAGAACGTCTGCAGGTAGGATATATATATATATATATAATATATGGCATGTATAGTATATATGATAAAAACGTAAAAACGATAAAAGAACGCGTCAGGTATAACGCACGCCGTAAGAACGACATAGAAAAGATGAGCGTCTTATGTTTATGTTAACTGCAAACACGGAAATGTGTACCAACTACCAAGTCGGACGGCAATAGTATAATATAATATAAATATTGATTTTTTTTTTCATTTATTTGATCATATTCCAGGTGTATACTGCGTGCAGTGCAATGTCTGCAGAAATTTTATAGAAATCGTGATGTTCATACGCCAGCAACATAACATATATATATATATATATATATTATAGAAATATTCTTACACTTTAGCACTTTCGACTACCGGCCTAGTAAGACGCGTAGCATTATTGTACTCGATGTTATATACTTATGTATATATTAAAAATGAAAATGTATATCCACTATAACTACTTGTCGAGTGAAATGTAGGCAATATGAGGAGGGCACTATATACTATAGTGATGGGAAATAAATCAAAAACTTATATAGAAAAATATCTAGAAAACCGCCGTCGACGTTCGAAAAGTTTTTCGTATAGTCATTTAAGTATATACTGCAAGACCGCTGTGTTGTTCCTTGTCGGCGTATAGATACTGCTTGAAAGAAATCTTGTTCACTCTTTTGCTTGTTACATATTGCACATTATAACAGTGCAGCAGGGTGATGCGTTTGGAAACATTGAAAAACATGCGCGCGTGGAAAGCCGTACGAAACGTTGTCAAAGTTACGATTATGAGACACTGCACAAAATGTGCATTACGCGCCGCATTATACGTTCTGTACAACAAATTATATAGACGGGTCGTCGATGTGGCGAGAAAACGTACTGGCGGAGAGGAAAAAAAACATGGAAATCGGACGAAAAACAAACCGTCGAAATCACTGATGATCATCGTCACCGCAGACGTGTTATCTAGAAGTTGGCAAACCTCGTGCATTATAGGTAAATATTATATATATGTTAGCGGCAATGTGTATAATATATTTAATATATAAAATGCCTAGGAATTCTATATAATACCTGGTGGTTTTTAAAAAAGTGTATAATAATTTTTTTTTTTATACACATTTCCTAAATATTCTGTATAATAACTAGGCATTTCATAAAATGACAAACACAAATTGGTAATCTGTAGAATAGTGAAATAATCCAAAAAAATAAATTTCCTTCTATAATAATTAAGACAATTATTAATTTTATTAGCTCACAAAAAAATATTTATTACAAAGTAGGTATGAATTTAATATTACAGAATATAATGCATAAAAATGAAAAAAAATAATAATTTGTAAATTGTATGGGTAGTGTACTAACATGCAGTTATTAATTATTATTACTATCATATTATTCTATAAAATACAAAAATCTATGTAGAACGTAATTAAGAATAAATAGAATATACTTTTTTAAATTTATTTTAAACTTTGTTAAGACAGAAAACAAAAGATTCTATTATTACAAAAAAAAATAAAATATATATTAATAATTTCATATGTTTAAGTTAATAAAAATTGGTTAAATTTATTTATTGCAACACTGTAAATTAGGATGACATTTTGAATTACAATGAATTTTATTTTTTAAACGCTTATACATCTGTTATTTTGACATCTTGTTGAACATGAACATTTAATAAAGCCTTGTCCAGGAATTCTACTTCATTAAATTTATTGATATTACAGATTACTAATGGATTTATTTTAGGTGAAGTTGCATTGTCAAATATCAATAGGTACTGATAATATGGATTTAATATATTACCTATACATAGTTTGGCATTTCATATAATGCTTAGGTAATTTAAAAATTTAATATATAATATTATAAATATATAATTCCTAGACATTTTATAAAATACCAATATTATACACATTGCCGCTAACATATATACATATACTCGAAGCAGTCATTATATTACGACTTTATACCGTGATGAGTGTATACCCCGTTATACATGGGTGCTATGTGCAGAAAATCAAGTCCTTTTTCACAGTGCCCTAGTACTACCTGCATGACCCACTCGCATTGCGGATCGGAACCTCTGAAAGCAAAGTGCACACAATATTTATACGCTGCTGCAGTTGTTGGGTAGGGGTCGGACTGCGACAGTGCTGCAGCAGGGGTTTACGTATACGTATTATGATATTATACGACCGGAGGAGAAGTGGTGCGACGCATTGTCAGCGGCTTGGACGAGTGGTGATGGCGTATGGGGGGAAAGTGTGTAATTTCGTCAAAACGACAGAACCCGCGGCGGCGGCAGTGGCGTGTTGCATGTTGTGTTATGGAAATAAATAGCTTTCAATCGACGAGCAGAGCACAGTCCGTGTCTACTGGTGGTAGTTGCTCGTATTATATTATTATTATTATTATTATATATACACGACGACGACGGCGACGTGTATATACGACAGGGTGGCGGCGTGTGTGCGAATAGGGGTTGTTGGCGACCGATGCGGCGGCGGCCCACCCCTCACCGTCGCAAAACTATACGACTACCCCACCACATATATTTGATGTGTATAGTATTGTGTGTAGGGGTTGCGCGCGCGCGTATTTACGTGTATACTAGCGTGCGTGCGTGCGTGCGTGGCGCGGGCTTCCGCGCTCGTGTGCGAGGGGCGCGCACGACCGTACGCCCGCCCGTCGACGCGGCCACTACCCGTCGCCGCCGCCGCCTCCTT